>NC_142794.1:21869689-22032189 GCF_049724085.1 Artemia sp. Qi Xiang Cuo | reverse complement strand
TTGGGGGCACAGGGAGGGCCTTTGGAGCACAGGGAGGGCCTTTGGGGGTCCGTAGAGGCAGTTGGGGACCGGTGGAGGGCCTTTGGGACCCCGTTGGTCCTTTGGGAGCTCGATGAGCCTTTGGGGACCGGAGGAGGGCCTTTGGGGGCACAGGGAGGGCCTTTGGAGCACAGGGATGGCCTTTGGGGGTCCGGGGGGATATTTGGGAGCCTGGGGGACATTTGGGGCCTGGGGATGGCATTTGGGGGTCTGGGTGGGCCTTTGGGGGCGCCGGTGGCCCTTTGGGAGTTTGGGGGGCTTTGAGGACCGGGGGCTTCCTTCGGGGTTGGGGTAGGAGGATTGGAACCCTTTGGGGTTGGGTTAGAGGACCTCACAACACTGTTCAAATGAAACTTGTGTATTATAACGACCACAGAGTTTCACCATTAAATTCTCTTCTAAAATCTCTTCAAAAATCTTCTTTTAAAATGTCTCTATCTGTTTCGCCGAAATAGTTCCATAACCTGTCTAAAACGGTTTCGCCCAAATAATCCCTAAACGTAAATTCAGCGTGTTCCTTTGTTATTGGCATCTCTGCGCTAACGCATTTCAAATTAATATGAAACCTTTTCGCGCGCTAAAACAATTCATTGCTAAGATGTTTCTTGCCTAATTGTTTCCGTGGCCTTTGGTTATTAATATCCTTTGGAGTTCGACCAGTAGAACTGTTCCCGAGGCAAAGACATTAATGACTTGGATCTATTCCTGGAGAAATGTTTCTAGGCGAAAAGTTTTAAAGTCTGACAGATGATGTCATTGATTGATTGATCTGTCAAGAAAGGGAAATTAATTTGTTGTTTCTAAGGGGAATTATTGATTCACGATAGGTGAATTGAGGTCGACAGCACAGGTGTTCTGACTCGTGACAGCACCACGTGGTTTGTGGTTTTCCAAGTGAGAAAGTTCCTGTTTTTCAAATTCTCACTGACAAAAACCATAAAACATCCAGTTTTTCAAATTCTCACTGACAAAGTCCATAAAAACATACAAAAATGTGACAAAATTCCTGTTTTTCAAATTCTCACTGACAAAATCCGTAAAAAACATCAAATAAATCGACCGACACACAATACCATCCATGAATTATGTAAAAAAAGTTATAGGTGGCAGCAGGGGTGAGGGATCGGACCTCCTGACCCCTCTCTACTCATATCATCCATGGATTTCTCGATTAAAATATAGTTATGGTGAGATTGAAAGGAAGTCTTGTGTCAAGCATTTAGGTATTACACTTTTTGAAACTTTCTCGTTTAGGAAACATGTTGGGAACACGTCAGTGATTTTATCACGGAACATTGGAATCGTTAGAAAACTCACACACTTTGTCCCGCATCGCATTTTAAGGTTTTTCTATTTCTCGATAATTCATCCATATGTTTTATATTGTTCTTCGGTATGGTTAGGGACATTTCCGTCGCTAGTTAATCCAATTCGAGTTCTCCAAGGTAATGCGATCCGTTTACTTTGTAATAAATCTTATAGTGATTCTGCGAGATCGGAGTATAGAAGACAAAAAATTATACCAGCTGCTGGCTTACGGGATTTTTATCACCAGTTATTTACGTTCAAGTATAATAATAATAATCTACCTTTATGCTTCTCAGGCACGTTTAAGATCAGGTTTGATTGCCACAATTATAATACTCGAACAAGCAAGGCACTGTCTGCTCCAATTGCCGTTACTACAAGGTCTAAGTTCTCTTTTATTTATTAAGGAATAAAATTATGGAGTAGTAATTATAAGACGATTAATTACACAACAAGCTTTAAAGAAATTAGAAATAAAGTTAAGGAAAAAATGTATTCTAATTATGAGTTTTAAATCATTATTTGTCATTTTTATTTGTATTTTATTTATAAATTTATGAACTAGTAATAATATGTTAAAAGTTCAAATGCTTATGTTTATATGTTTAAATATTAATGTTATGTCTATATTGTTTAGATCTTCAGCGTTTAAATTTTTAATGTTTATTTGATCTTTTCATAATCCCCCTCCTACAGGCCATGGAGCCTTTGTGGGGATTTGTAGATTGTTATGTAATTACTATACTGATATATGGAAAATAAATCTATCTATCTATCTATCTATCTATTAATGACATAAAATGGTTTGGAAAAATTTATAGATAAATTCAAGGACAAAATGCATTCTATTAATGAGTCTTAAGCTATTATTCGTTTTTTTTTCTTCATCTTCTTCTTTTGTTGTTTGAGGTGTGTGAAGGAGTATAGTGGATTATTTGGATAGTTCTTCTTTCTTTTTTGTCGTTACGGTGACTCAAGTAGTAACTCAGCAAAAAATTATGCATTTTATTTATGCACAAATATATATATATATATATATATATATATATATATATATATATATATATATATATATATATATATATATATATATATTATCAGTATTTCTGCTATACTTAATTTGTGCTATAAATTAGTACTAAAATTTTCTCTTTTTTTCTATTCCTGGCACGCCCCTAGGACAACTGTTTTTATGTATTATATATATACATGTATGCATTTTGTTAAGTTCTATTTTTTATTAATAAACTAATAAACAAAACTAAGAAATATATTTTGCTTCTGAATCAATATTGGAAGGATAAGCTAATCAATGGTTGTTAAAAATTATCGTTTGCCCTGAAAATAATTGGTTTTGATGAAATAAAAAATTAGAGTCACTGTAATTTGTATGGTATGTAAATCCTGAATCAAACATTTAAAAAAAATTTAAGCACCAAAAGAACAAGTTTGAATCAGAGAACTTACCAAAAGTCTCCTGACAAAAAAAACCCAAGAAATGAGAATTTTCGAGAGAAATCGCCCCAAGAAACTTTCAATGGATCCCCAAATTTGTTAGAGAAAATTGTGGCGCCCTAGGAAATTAGGATATCTCTACTTTAAGTGGATAATCTGTTAGATGGATTTATTAGCTTGGACATATAAAATAGTATGAAAGCCTTCAGAATTTTAAAAAATTAATAGATTGGGCAAGTAGGGCACTCAAATAGCTAATTGGATAGACTGTCTGAACTTCATAGTTAAGTGGTTGTCAGAATTATTGTTTGTTGAGTTTCTTATTTTTGATATTTTGAGCCCATTTCCCTTGTGTAACTGTCTTTCATGTACAAAAATAATTTCATTTTTTGCAATAGAAATTACTATTAGCAAGATTTATAGACTCCCAACGGTTTTATCAGTGATTTTATTTTGAATTTTGATGATAACTGATCATAATGGTGGGTTTAAGTTTTAAATAAACTATTTATATTCACTTTCAGATTTTTAACCTTGATAATATAAATCTCCTCGTTCATTATCAATTCGATATTCTTAAATCTGTCCTGGTATTTCTGCTACTTTTATTTTTTTTGTTCATTTTTTTAAGTGTTGACAAGTCCGTCTGGCGAGGGCATAATTGCATATCGACTCATTACCAGCTGCGGCTCTCCTGTCTACCTGAGGTCCCATGGAACTGTGGAATTCGATGAAGCAACGCGGACAGTCAAAAGTTTTGCTTGCGTGAACTATGTTATTAAGTAAGTCCAGTAAATCTAAATAGCTATCTTTTAAAATAGTTCCATCTAAAATGTAAGTAAATTTAATTTTCTAAATTACAAACCTCATATATGCCTTGGTTCAACTTGATGGCAGTTTACCCTGTAGCGCTTATATTTCCAAAGCCCCCAAAAATTGGAAACATAAAAAATACTTATCAACCATGTGACATTTCCTAAAATTGTACTAAAAAGTTAAAACCAATTTTTAAATAGTGTGTGAGACTAATAACTGCTTATAAGTTATATTTATAATGAAGTAAAAACTGTTTAAAGAAAATTTGAACCTCATGGGAGGAGGTGGAGGGTGAAGCTTTGGAGCTTCAGAAGGAGCTTCATTTGGAGCTTCATGGGGATTCAGAAGGAGCACCAATAGCTGTGTTGCCCTCAGGTGCATTGGTGCTGTAATCGGTTGCCACTTGTAGTTGCAGTCCAGTCAGCTGGGAAAATTCCCATGACAGCCCTTGCATCTAATTTTAATATGGATGACGTAATTTTATGTATCCTCGCGTCAGGACCCGTGGGGGTATCCCTGCTTGTAACTTAACGACATAACACACCTTACACAATGGCAGCGTATATCTTACGTAATGACAGCGCTCATCTTACGTAATGGAAGCGCCCCCATCACTGTCACATAATACTTATTTGACGTTCTATTTTTCATCGAAACGTTCAAAGCGCTTCTTTTTTTTTACTTTAGTTCATTGTCATCGCTAGGACTCGAAAGATCAATTTCCTTCCAATGAACTGTACCTTAAGCGGAACGACTAGCCTGCTATTCCCAGTATTTTCCCCGGTCAATACTTTCTAGAAATAACAAATTAGATTCCCGTGACGTCACAAGAAATACCTCCGCCAATTCAGTGACACACCTGGTAGGATTCCGAACGCATGCAATGTTTTTCGTGCACCTGCGATAATTGGCACGAAGAAGGAGAATATTTATTTCTAGACATTATTGCTCTTAATTCATTTTTAGTGATAAAGACGGAAGGGATGCTTAAATTGTGTAAACACCTAGGAATTAGAGACTCTTCCTAAACAACATATCTAAAGGATTAGGATTATTGTAAATATAATTTCCATTAATTAAAACAAATTTTCAAACATTATTAAAACAATGAAAAAGCAGTTAAAAACATGACCAACAAAAAAAAAAACGTAAAAAAAACGACAGATGGAAATAACAAAAACAGGCTTGAATAGAAGAAGGGTATGGGTCCTAGCAGGCAATTCCAGGGACGAAGGGTTGATATTAGATGCAATTTAAACCATATAGAGATATTTCCTACAGCTATTGACGAAAATGCCTCGTTTATTTGAGCTCAACTTATGAATATTTCACTTCATCATGACAATGTACGACAGCCCCTCCCCCGACCCTCCTAGCAGTCATTTCCAGAGGACAGCCTGATATTAGAGATAAATTTAAACCATATTGAGAGGTATTTTTGAAGAGTGTTTAATGAAAACGCATCTTTTCTCTGAGTGCATTTTTGACTTTCACTCTCCCACTTCCCACCACGAAAAAATTCTTTAACGCCTCCATCTTAACTTTTAAGCTATAGAATGCGTTACCCCATGCAATTCACGCCACAGTGACATTATTTGATTGCCCCTCTGACATAGCATTCATCATTCCTAAGACTTTTTCAGACATTTCATGTTAAAAAAATTATATTTTTAATCTGATTCAAGTTTTTGCAAGCAAAGCCTATCATAATAACATACATCTTCTACCAATTCCAAGACTTTGTACGCGACTGCCTCTGTGGTAATCTATGGCTACCAATTGGCACCCCCACCAAGGATAAATTATCAGGCATAATAGTTTTTCATCCTTTTTTTCCCCACAAAGATAGTTTATAAACTAAAAATGACTATTTTTTTTATTTGAAGAAAACATTCAACCTCGAGAATGGAATGACACAGCAATATTGTTTTCACAAACACCTAGGGGAGCAGTTTTAACTAAGGATATACTATCTTTTGAGAGGTTTAAACAATTAGCTACCATATTTTAACATTTGTTTCATATATTTAATATTTTATAGCTACGGCCCAAGGTCTGAGAGTTTTAAGATAGTATTTTAATATATTTCTTCAATTGTTTTCCTCGGGTTTAATAGATCCAGGGCTTACAAGATTCAAACACGAAAGTGGAATGGCATTGCAATACTGTTTTTGCACAAACATCTAAGGGCAATTTTGACTAAGGATATGCTAGCACTTGAGGATTTTAAACACTTATTTAACATATTTTAACATTTGTTTTATATTTCCAATATCTTTTAGGGCTGATAGTCCGAGGTCTGACAGTTTTAAGATATTATTTTAATATTTTTTTCATATTTTTCATTATTTTCCAAGGGTTTAATACATCCTGGGCTTTAAAAATTCAAACATGAGACTGGAATGGCATTGCGACCCCGTTTTCACACACATCTGAGGACCATTTCAACTAATGACATGCTATCAATTGAGGGTTTTAAACAATTATTTTTGATTATGCTTTCAATCAATTGATTCAAGTTTTTTCGCAAGCCTAGCCTTTCATAATAACCAACAAAAGACACTCTGCGCACCACGACATTACACACCGATCATTCACAACGCACATCCCTCATCCCACCCCTAGGACATTTTCAGACATTTATCGTTAAAACTTATGCTTTCAATCTATTGATTCAAGTTTTTCGCAAGCAAAGCCTTCCATAGTAGCCACCAAAAGACACCCAGCCCCACGGTATTACACGCCTGCTCATTACCATCCACGTGACATTGAAAAGCAGAACTTGGTATTTCGTTACAAGAACGTCATACTCCAAGAAAATCACGCCACAGTACCACACTATAACTGCTTTGTGGCACCCTTGCGACACCCGTCAAACAAATTTTAAGCCTCGTTTAAGGGTTGAACACTCTAAATGGATATGTTTCCACATTCTATTCCTCACTAACGATTCCCAGCCCTCTGTCACACTATTAATGCTCTGTGGCATCCCTCTGACATTGCATAACTATTCCTAACACATTTCTCAGACATTTCTTGTTAAAATTTATTCTTTCAACCCACTGAATCAAGTTTTTTTTCGCAAGCCTGCCCCCTATCATCCACGTGGCACTGAACAGCGGAACTCGGCATTTCATTGCTAGATCGTGACACTCCAAGCAATTTACGCCACAGTCCCATCATTTTATCGCCCCTCTGACACCTCCTTGATCATTCCTAAGACATTTTCACACGTTTCATGTTAAAAATTACACATTCAATCCATTGATACAAGTTTTTCACAAGGAAAGCCTATCATGATAATTTCCAAATCATCCCACACCACGGTGGCATTACACTTCTGCCATCCACATGGCACATTGTCATCCTTTTCAGTCTGAAAATAAGTTTGTGAATTTAAATTAAACATTATATTTTTGGTTTAAAAGTTGAACTCGGCATTTCATTGCTAGAACGTGACACTCCAAGCAATTCACACCACCAGGCCACACTATTACTGGCCCTCTGGCACCTCCTTCATCATCATTCCTCCCTCTTTTAGACATAAAATGTTAAAAATTACGCATTCAATCCGATGATTCAAGTTTTTAACGGGGCAAGCCTATCACGACGCTCCCCAATATACCTCACACCACCACAGCATTAAATGTCTAACATTCACGTGGTACACCCCCTCATCACCCCCTAGGACATTTTTAACCTTTTCATCCTGGAAATAAGCTTGTGAATCTAAATTAGACACCATATTTTTTGAACAACGGAACTTGATTTCCTTAGAAGCAACAAGTTTTTCCTTGATACGAACAACAGTTTTACTAAATACTATCAAATTTATCTTGGAAGTAACAGGTTTTTTTTATTAGTTACACATTTTTTCTAATAACAGCAAGTTTTCCGTCAAAGATAACACATTTTTCTTAGAAGTAACAATTTTCTGTTAATGGTAACTAGTTTACTCTTAGAAGTAGCAAGTTTTTCTTAACACTAACAAATGTTTTCTTAGAATTAACAAGTTTTTTCCTAATAGTAACAAAGTTTTACTTAATACTAACAAAAATTTTCATAGAAGTAACAAGTTTGTTTTCTTAATGGGAACAAAAGCTTTACTCAATACTATCAATTTTTTCTAATAGTAGCAAAATTTCTGTCAAAGGTAACAATTTTTTCTTAGAAATAACAATTTTCTGTTAATGGTAAGAATTTTTATTCTTAGAAGTAGCAAGTTTTTCTTAACACTGACAAATTTTTCCTTAGAAGTAACAAGTTTTTTTCTTAATGCTAATAGAATTTTTGCTTACTACTAAAAAAAAATTCGTAAAAGTAGCATGTTCTTTCTAATAGTGAAAAAAAATTTCTAATAGTAGCAAGTTTTCTGTCAAAGGTAACAAATGTGCCGGGACTGTCATGGAAATTCATTATGGATGTCGTGACGTCACAGCGCTGCGGTTGGAATCTTCCCAGGTATGTCGTGACGTAACACGGCTGTCGTGGGAATCTTGCCCCAGGTGACTTGACATCACGGGGCTGTCATGGGAATCTGGGAGAGGACTGTCATCGAATCAATGGAGGGAATGCTACTAACGGAAACCTATAGCCTTCGCAATTCCTGTGCAAAACGTCTAAAATTACCTAAATTGAAGCAAAATACTAAATACCAAAGAGAACCTTCAAAAAGGGCTCATTCGATTGGAAATTAGAAGGGCTTGTGCCCTTTTTAATAGTCGAAATTGAATGTAGGATAACTAACACCCCTCTCACACCCACCATATCCTCAAACACATCCAATCACAGTTTTGAGATAGCCATTTTGTGCGACGTAGTTAAAAAGTCTGGAAATTATCTTTTTGAGGATAACACTCCCCCCACAGCCCTCAGGGTAAGGGTTTTAATTTATGCCCTAGGGGCATATAAGGTTTTCTTATAAAAATTCGTAGAAACTTCAAATAGGAATCATTCGATTGGAATGTGGTAGTGCCCTTTTTAATTGTCGAAAGTGATTGGATGGCAAGTAACCCCACTCTCACGCCCACCATTTACCTAAACGCATCCAATCAAAATTTTGAGATAGCCATTTTGTTCAATTTATTTAAAAGGTCCAGAAATTATGTCTTTGAGGATGACAACCCCCTCAGAGCTCTCAGGTCAAGGGTTGTAAGTTATGCCCTGGGGCATATAATGTTTATATAGAAAGCGTTGTAGTAGAAACTTCAAAAAGGGCTTATTCGATTGGAAATTGAAAGGGCTAGTGCCCTTTTAAATAGTCGGAAGTTATTGGAGGGCTACTCACCCCCCTCTTGTGCCCACCATTTCCCCAAACACATCCAATCAAAATCTTGAGATAGCAATTTTCTTCAACGTAGTTGAAAGTTTTGGAAATTAGGTCTTTGAGGATGACAATTCCCCCCCCCCCGGGCAAGGGTTTTAAGTTATGTCTCAAAATCCCTATGCCTTCCCAAGGCCAGAACATAATTTGCACTTTACTGAAAAAAAATACAAATGAATGTGCATTGGCAGTTTAATATACATATACTGATATTTAGAAATCAAAATGTTAATATTATTTGATTTATTAAAGTTGTAAAAGTAAAAAAACTTATATTTTTTTCAGTAAAGTTCAAATTATGTTCTGGCCTTTGGAAGGCATAGGGATTTTGGGCCCTACTCATGTTAATTTCTGCTCGTTTTGAGTTTGACTCGTTTATTTATTGTAATTTCTGTTCGTTTTGGGGTTTCATTTATTAATCGATGCTGATTTGTGTTAGTTTCACGCTAGGTAGATTATTTGATTTTATTTTTGCTCATTTTTGGTTTAATGGAGTTCTTTAATTTTCTTTGAAAAACTTATTTTGTGGAAAAAGTGTTTTTTTAAATAATAACCTTAAAAGAACAACTAATTTCGAAACTACCCTTCTGCTATTGGCACTGACATAAAAACCCAAAAATCCTACAAAGAGCTGTATATTAGGGAGATCTCCCAAATTTCTATTTTTTATATTTGCTTTTCGTCATAATAATCAGTAGCTCGGTGGTAACATTGAATTTTTGCTTCTTTTGGCAATATGGAGTCTGGGGCACGATTCCTACTTTTGCAAGGCTAGGTGACAGGCTTGTTACCTGTCCCTGTAAAAGAAGACCACGCAACTGAAACGTCGATTCGAAGCCCTATGCTCTATGAATAGCTCTGAAGGATCTCTATCCTTTTTGTCCTATATTGATTAATTATAAAAGAAAGTCTTTCAACTGAAGGATATTTTCAGAAAGCATTTTAAATTTCTGCAGATTCCTTACAAATTCTCAAGGAGTTGAAAGCGGAACTCAGAAAAAATAACAATATGTTTTTCTTCTCCAAAAAGGCTTCCTAGTTCTATTAAAATGTAAAAGAGTAAGGTAAATAATTTTTCTTAATTTTCCAACAAAAATCCCTATCCTAGTCTAAGATTGCTATGACTTTTTGCCAAATATATTATGTAATTAAACCTTTCACCTGCAGTGAAGAAGAATGGAAAAAGGAGTTTGAAGAACTAAAGAAAAAACTGAAAGATGTACACCATTTGGGAGATACTCAACACCCTGGTATGGCTCCAGAAGCGTCCCAACAGATGCATACAGCTAATATTCAAGCATCATTGTCTCCTTTTGTAAGTATTGTAGTTTAATTTGAGAATTTGAAGTTGTAATCCTTATACTGGGAATAGCAGTGGTAGTGGCAGTACCAGAATCAGCTATTTTGTGGTTGGAGCAATCTTAGTTGGAGCAGTCTTGTTGGGTGTAGTCGTTGTAGGAGCAGAAGGGGGTTGAAAAGATTTAGGCAGTATGCGTATCGCTGGAGCAGTGGTGGCGGTAGAGGCAGTAGTTGTTGGAGGCATGGTCGTGTCTTAGGAGAAGCAATGACCGTGAAAGCAGTAGTTGTTGTAGAAGTAGCCTTGGTAAAAACAGTCCTAGTTTCGCAATCATAACTAGCGCAAAGGCATTATGTATATCCATGATGTCAAAGGGTGTCGCTGCTATATTTCAGTGCCAGCTAAGGCCGCTAAGTTAGAACATTTCAGGAAATTTTAAATTAAATAAAAAAAAAACAATGTGTGTATCTAAGTTTTCAAAAAGGTGTATCTACAATGTCTTACGAAGGCCTAAGGGTATTATCTTGAAATTTCAAGGGGGTATTGAAGTAAAGCAAAGGACACTATGTTCATCCAAGTGTTCAAATTGTGTATCTGCAGTATTTAAGGAATGAGTAACCGTGTTAAGTTACAACTTTGATTCAATGTTGATGAGGACGTTAAGCTAAAACAAAAAGACAGTCTGTACTTCAGTGTTTCAAAGCGGTAGGTCCGCAATATCTCAAAAATGGCAAAGGGTATTTAGCTGAAATTCGCAGGGAATATTGATTAGAGTATTGGTCAAAATCAAAAGACTTTAAGTTCATCCAGGTTGTCAGAAGGCATAACTTTAATATCTCAGGAAAAGCTGAGGGGCCAAGTTGTGACCTTCAAGAAAAGTTTAAGGGAATGATAAACTAAACCAAACGACACTTTGTGCATCAAAGTTACTAAAATTGTGTATCTGCAATATCTCAGTACCAGCTCAGGGCATTAAGTTGAAACTTTCAGGAAATGTTTTTAGGGTATCAAACTAAACCAAAGACGCCATGTTCATCCAATTCGTTGAATGTCGTATTCGCAATATTTCAAGACCGGTTAAGGGCATTAAATGGAATCTTTTTGGGCCTCTTTAGGGGAATTTTTAACTAAATCAGATTACAATATGTGCCTCTCGTTTGTATAAGGGGTTTGTCTGTAAAATCTCAGGAAAGGCTGAGGAAGTAAGTTCATGCTTTCCAGGAATGTTGGGAGAGACATTGAAATAGTACAAAAAACACTACTTGCTTCCAAGTGGTCCAGATAACTTATTTGCAATATCTCAGGAACGGCTAAAAGTGTTAGCATGAAACTTTCAAGACGTGTTGAGGAGATGTTGAACTAAGTCAAAAGATACTGTGCATCAAGGATGTCAAATGGGAGTATCCGGGGTATATCAGAATCGGTTAAGGTATAAAGTTGCAACTTTCAGACCATGATGAACAAAATCAAAAGACACTATGTGCATTCGTGATTCTATATCTGCAATATCTTAGAAATGGCTCGGGTATTAAAATGAAACTTTCAAAGAGAGTTAAGGCAGTGCTTATCTAAATTATACAGACTATGTTCATATGAGATACCAAAAGGTCGTATCTGTAATATCTCAGGAACGGCTAAGGGTATTAAGTTGAAGCTTTCCGGAAATGTTTTTAGGGGTGCTGAACTAAATCAACAGACATTAAATTTATCCTGGTTGTCTAAAGGGCATGGATGCAAAATCTCAGGAACGGCTTAGGGTATGAAGTTGAAACTTTAGTGCATATTTAGGGGGACGCTGAAACTAAACCAAGAAACACCACTTGCATCAAGGATGTCAAACGAGCGGCTAAGGGCATTATGTTTAAATTCTCTGGACATTTTTAGTAGTACATTGAACTAAACCAAATTAAATTACATACCTAGGGGTTATCAAAAGGGTGCATCTGCAATATTTCAGTACGGCTAAGGATGTTAACTTCAAACATTGCAGGAATGATGGGTGACATTTTGCACTCTATCATAAGAAACTATTTACATGCAGTTTCTCGAAAAGACATATTTACAAAATCTTAGGAACGGCTAAGAGTATTAGCTTGAAACATTCAAAACATGTTAAGGGGAGTGTTGAAGTAAATTGAGAGACACCATGGATCCAGGACAGTAATATCTCCATCCAGGTTCTCAGAAGCGAGTAAGTTTCAAATATTATTTGACTTTATTTATGTTCGTCTTTGGCCTAATGCAACTCTTTACTTTTCTTTGAAAAAATTTTTTGGGGTTAAATGTTTTTTTTTTAATCATCAAGGTAGACGTGGCTATGGCTTGATTCTTTCAGTGCCTCATTTATATATAAAAAAAAAGAAATTTAGTAAATAGCCCAAAAATTCTTTTCTATTTTTGGATGTAGAGCTCTAATATAATTCACAGTCTAACATTTGTAAGATTTGTATATGATATTGTTAATGGAAAAGAAAATACTTTAAATCAAGTTTTGATGCAGCATTTTCTTTTCCGTACCTTTCTTTTGTTTGTTGAATGATTTGGGCTTATTGCCAGACAGTTGAGCATTTAGTTGAAAAAAACTGTATTATTTGAAGGACTTCACAATATGTATTATTGTAGGTGTATTTAAGAAGGCTTTCTATTTATTCTTATTTACTCAAATGTGTATTAGGCTTCTTATGGAGTTAGATGGGACGTCTTAATAATTTCAACATATTGCTATAGCTTCCAAAGAAGATGGATTATAAAAAGTATCTGAAAGACAGACAAGCCAAAAATATTACTGCTAATATAACAGCCATAGCTGATAATGCAAGAATAATAACAAAGTAACAAGCTTTTCACGTTCATTTTTGTATGAGAATAAGCTTCCAGAAAACAAGAGAAAAGCGTTTATTTTAAAAACTGTTCCAATTTAATGGAAAAAATAATTTTTTAACGCAACAAACTGGTTTTTATCCTTGCATCAACACAAAATAAAAATTAAGATAAACAACAAGTATCATCAACAGAACTAGACAATGTCTTAGGGATAAAATGTTCAACTTAAGTTCATTAGCAGATCACCTTTAACCATAAAATGACACTTCCACGGCATTAGTTAAAGAAAGACAGGATTGGCTTATACATCTCACATTAATAATTTCCCTCTAACGATGAGTGGTCGCCCATAAAGAGTCTTGTCAATAGTAAGTGAAACCTGAGAAATGAAATTTTTGAAAATAGTCTCACAGACTTCACTTTACCATGAAATAATTTACTGTTTCTGATTATTTCCCGCTACGCCATACAGCCAGGGTTGCAACCCCTGGCGAATTATCACTATTTCTAGTGTGGAAGCTTTAACTTCTATGAATGTTTTACTCGATCTGTACTTTACGCTAGAATCTTTATGTTTATTTAATAATATTGAGGGACCAATTTCCCCTATTAGTGAGACCCAGTTCCCCTAACAAGTACGGTATTTATGGCCAAAAACAAAGCAATAAAGATGTAACAGACCAATTAAATTTGGCTCATAGTTGTCATGAAGTCAGACCAGCTATTTTTAAAGCCATTTATCTCCTTCATAATACTGAAAAATTTTAGGAAACTAGGACAAATCATTAATTTCTATTTCATTATATTCTTTATTTTATTCATTTATATTATATTCTATATATATATATATATATATATATATATATATATATATATATATATATATATATATATATATATATATATATATATATATATATATATATATATATATATATATATATATATATATATATATATATATATATATATATATATATATATATATATTATATATTATATATATTTCATACAAAATGAATATAGAATATATATATACATATTCTATATATATATATTCTATTATATTATAATCTATTATATTATATTATATTCATATTATATTCTTCTTTATTCATTGTACTCTTTATTCTTTATTTCATTATAATCATTATATTGTTTTGTAACTACGAAGCTGTGGTACTCAAACTACTTTCATTTTAACATCTAAGCATTAAAAGTGGACTTTAAGAAAATGCCAATATTATCCCCATTTTGACCACGCTGTTCATCTTCTCTTGAATTTTATTTTTCGTACTTCTTATGAAAAACACTGTCAATAATATCTTCAAATATTTCCTTTGTTTTCGTTGTAAAGGGCTTCTTTAAAACATGCTCTTTTGTTGATTAGAACTCTCAAAAAGAATTACGGTTCCATTCCTAAGGCGACTTTCTCTTTTTTTCATCGGAGGACCAGTGCTCATTTATCAGTGTGGTCAATGCTCGTGATTGATTCTCAATGTTATTTTTTTAATATTTCCTTGGTGCTGCTCTTCTTGCACTAAATATGAGTATCATTACCAATTTTCCTTTTATTGTTGCGTGAATGTGAATGCCAATCCCCTCAAAATGATACGTTTCTAGCGTGCCCAAACCTTTAAGAGCTATTCATAATAGTTTCTATCCAATACTAATCGTAATGATTTTTTCCTAGACAGACCACGATCCGTCAGTGGCATCCCAGATGGATTGAGATTCCACTTAAAATCTGCTTTATGCAACATATATCAAACATTTTCTGACTATAGTTCATAACCGCATTAATTTTTATGGGATTAAAGGACTGTGCATAGGACTAGGCATAATAAAACTGTGCATAACATATAACTACTACTACTACTACTACTAAAAACTCACCGCAGCACCAAGCAACCTGAGGCCAACACAGCAATGCATGCTCCTCCTCTATCCTAATCTATTCAAAGCCTCCCTTTTTACACCCTCCCACGAAGTTCCCATTTCCTTTAAATCTTTCTTTATGACGTCCTATTACCCCAGACGAGTACGACCTGCTTTCCGTTTAGCCCTAGACGGTTGGCCGAAAAGAACAATCTTCGGTAATTTGTCATACTTCATCTGCACAACGTGCCCTAGCCACCTAAACCTTTCTTTCATTATAGCCCTAGAGAGCGGATTGAACCACATTTTTCGTAAGCCTATTGTTTGAAATACGGTCAGTCAGCCGGCTACCCAGAACAATCCTTAAGCAATTTCTCTGGAAAACATCTAGCAAATCTTAATCCACTTTTCGAAACGCCCATGCTTCACAGCCATATTTGACTACTGTCATCACTTTAGCTTCTATTATTCTAATCTTGGTTTGCAGACTTAGCTTCCTATTCTTCCAAACTTTTTTTAATTGTGAAAAAAATAGCTTTGAGCCTTGGCTATTCTGCTTCTAACATCCTCACTGCTCCCAACATCTTTACTAACATTACTACCAAGGTAAGTGAAGCTGCCCACTTGATCAATCTTTTCATTACCCAAGGTCACCATTTCATCTTCACTTATTCCTAGCCTTAGTGACTTAGTCTTCTTAACATTAATTTTCAAACCTATTCTAGCACCTTGAAGTCGCAAAACCTGTAAAAGTTCATTCATTTTGCTTAAATTTTCCTCTAGGATGCTTAAATCATCAGCATAATCTAAGTTCAAGAGATTTTTTCCTCCCCATTTGATTCCTTGGTCTTCCATTGCCTTTCCTGTGCTCCTTAATACAAATCCCATCAAAATAATCCATATAAAGGGGGGTAGAACACAATCCTGCTTAACTCCTGATTTAATACAAAACCAGCTGCTAACCTCATTTCCTACCTTAACCGCAGCAGTGTTATTCTCGTACATAGCACTAATCACTTTAATGTATTTGTCTGGTCTACCATATAAGGATAAAACCTTTGCTAAACCTCTTCTATCAACAGAATCGAACGCTTGCTCATAATCTATAAAACTGAGGATCAAAGGTGTTTGACAACTCAGGCACTTCTCAATTATTAACCTTAGAGTGAAAATTTGGTCGACGCATCCTCTACCTTTTCTAAAACCGCAATTTTCTTCTCTTAAAACTTTGTCTACGGCATCTCTCAGTCTAAAAAGTATCAAATTACTAAGTAATTTGCTACATACAATGACTCGATAATTACCACACTCACTTTTATCACCTTTCTTATAAAGTGGCTTAATTAAGGTTTTCCTAAAATCATTTGTTACTTCCTCTTTTTTAAAAATCATTTTCATAATCTTCAGTAACTTATTTCTAACCTCATAGCCCCCATATTTAAGAAACTCTTTTACCACCCTATCAGCACCTGGAGCCTTATTATTTTTTAATCCTTTTAGCACTGTCGCTAATTCTTACTCGCAAAACAAATCTTCCTTCACATCCAAGGTATCACAAACTTTTTCATTTTCCTCTATATCTTTTCCTGCAACTCTATCTCGGTTAAGCAAATTCTCAAAATTTTCTGCCCATCTCTCATTAATTCTTCCTTTATCGCTAATTGTGGCCCCATTTCCATCTTTAACTGGGCCAAGTCCAGATTGACTACTCTCTCTCAATTTATTGACGTGCCAGTACAGTATTTTACTATTATGCCGTCTAGCTGCATCTTCCAGATCCGGCAATTTTATCCATGATCTTCGGCAGAATTTTCGACAATTTTATCCATGGCCACACCTCCTTTTTTAATGCTTTCTCCACTTTCTTTACATTCCTTTTGTTTTCATATGATCTATCACTCAGATAATTCTTTTACAAGGCCTTTCTCCTTTCTATTAAACATACAGTTTTTTCACTAATATTCATAGCTGCAGTCCTAGCTTTCTTCCCTACGACACCTTCAGCAACTTCACAAATTATTTTTCCAAAATCATTCCAACCATCTTCCACATTCAAATTTTAAACTCTGAAGTTTAGTATTCAACTGTTCCTGGAAAATTTCTCTCAAATTCTCATCCTGGAGTCCACCAACATCATAACTTCCCGGTAGGTAGTTACCCTTCCGAAATTGGAGCTTTAAATTAACCCTTGACACAACCAGATGGTGATCTTTACTTTTTACATCAATAACAGCACTCCTATATACCCTAATATCCTGTATTGATCCTGCCAGTTTTTGGTTTACTATAACATAATAAGGTTTGCTGTCTTACCATCACGTGAATACCATGTTAACTTATGAGCCATTTAATGACCAATCACCGTGTTAGTTATAACTAGGTTGTTAAACCTACAAAATTGCAAAAGTCTGTATCCATTACTGTTTTCTTTTCCTACACTAAATTTACCTAGGCTAGGATACCATCTATCCCTATTTCTACCGGTCTGGACGTTAAAATCTCATAGTAAAAACATCATATTTTGCCTGGGACCCTGTCTATTTGCTCCTGTAACTGTAAATAAAATTCATCTGAGTCACTAGTATCTCCGTCAGTCGGTTCCACAGGAGCATATACCACTATAGCTGATACCCTGAACTTCTTAGTCATAAAATGAGCAATTAGTGTTCTATTATTAAAAACCTTCCCAGCCTAAACAAGACTTAGCAGCTTCCTTATTCATCATGAGCCCTACTCCCTGTCTATGTACTCCATCCTTCCTGCCTGAGTAAACAAACTCTATATCACCTAATTTCAGGCTTCCTACCCCTGGGATATGAGTTTATGAAACTCCTAATAAGTCCAGTTCGAATCATCTCAATTTGTCAGTCAAAATGTACATACGATGGTCATTTTTTAACGTCGTAACATTCCAAGTTACAATTTTCATATTCATTAAATCATTGAAATTATTTTGGCCTCAGGAAAGCCAATGATCCTGGATACCAGGGCAGGACGGGGATCACATATCTTCTCAAGTCTACACCAAAGTGCTTAAGCCGGCTTAGAACCGGACAGCAAGAAGTGCCTGGGACCTCCATGAATGGAGGCTTTGTGCAATCCCGGGCCCATCTTGGTCACAACATGGTTTTCGTCACTTGGCAATGCTCTTCTATCAACAAGAGTCGAAATCCTGCAAGGACAATCTCAAGACTATTACCTCGGAATAATTATATTTTCATGTCCACAAATATTATGCTACTACGGGGAGGCAGCCCATAGTAGACAAATCAGCTAAGAAGAGGTTTTTCAGCCAAAAGGCGCCATTCAAAACATACCAAGCCCAGAAGAATTATCAATTGATCAGAATCCCGTGCGAATGCTGTGTCGTTTACTAGGCTATAATTTGCTCAAGGGGTGCCACTCCTCAAGTGGGATTAGAGTTGACCGCAAGGTCCCCAGTCTTGCAGATACCCCGAAAGGGTCGAGGCAGTCCTTTGCAGAGGCCGTTGTCCAAATATCTGGATCTTACGCCCTGCCGCAGTTGTCCTCCTATAGAGGATCCTCCCGCGATGGTGTTCTTCATCACCATGCAATTTAACCCATTAATAGGAGAAGGTTTGTAACACTTGAGATTTGTGGACGCACCGGTGGGCCCTATTGAGTGTGCATTCGAGGTGCCTTCTTCCTCCTCCACATGCACTTATGACCCCGGGGGAGGGTGCCCCAGTTTCTATTACGTACCCCCAGAGACAAGGTCCCCCCTTGGTCTGTGCCTCCGGTGGAGGTACCCTACATATTTTTAGGGCGTTCCCCTATTACCAAGTGGGAATACGCTGAGTGGCCTGGGGGAGGCCAGCTAAGTAGGCCTTCCTGAAAATCCTCTAACATTGCTAAGGATATCAGATGCAAGTTGATTTTATGCATTCTTGCTTCTTAAAACTAAAAGCTAAGTAGGCCTACCTGAAAATCATGATAACAGGTACAAGTTATATAAAAATATATATATATATATATATATATATATATATATATATATATATATATATATATATATATATATATATATATATATATATATATA
Source organism: Artemia sp. Qi Xiang Cuo (assembly GCF_049724085.1). Classification (NCBI taxonomy): domain Eukaryota; kingdom Metazoa; phylum Arthropoda; class Branchiopoda; order Anostraca; family Artemiidae; genus Artemia; species Artemia sp. Qi Xiang Cuo. The sequence continues at coordinate 22,013,187 of NC_142794.1, read as the reverse complement.
TATATATATATATATATATATATATATATATATATATATATATATATATATATATATATATATATATATATATATATATATATATATATATATATATATATATATATATATATATATATATATATATATATATGTATATATATATCCACTGCAACCTCCCAACCTCCTAGGTGGGAATCAGGGCCTGATAAGTACGAGAGCTCCCAAGCTATTGTTGGAGCCTCTGAGTGAGGATTCACGCCCCCGTCCCTAGCGAGCCGGGAGGAGAGCCCTAAGTTGTACCTCACAGCGGTGGAGTGGTGTAACATTCTATTAGTAGCCTAGTCCGACAAATAGAATGGCTAACGCAACGGGGCGCCAAGGGTCTGGGGAGCCTTTGGTCAAGTCAATTCCTATGAAACACCAATGGATATTGAAGATCAAATGCAGAGAGATACTACTACTACGGCGTTCCCGGTAGCCGACGGGGACCGGGTCAGGGTGGTGCCTGGCCCAACAAGTATGCAAGCTGCCCGATCAAGAAAACATTCGCATATCGGCACATGAAATGTTCGCATCTGCAAGCCGGAATCCACACAACTGCTCCTTTCATGAGAATTGCAAAAGTATAAAATCAACGTTTGTGGTCTGTCAGAAACAAGACTTAATGATTTCCTGTCCTAAAAGTTGACCGTTTCTGAATCGAGCTCATTCCAGTTCTATAACTCGGGTCCCAATGATGGTTCCGGCCAGCAAGGAGTTGGGTTTCTAATAGACGATCCTACTGCATCATGCATCACCTCATGGGAGCCAGTGTCATCAAGGATCACCACGATCAGACTGAGAGGCCATATTGGCCACATAACCATAATCGCTATGTACGCTCCAATAGTGGACAGGAGTAAAGTGGTCAAAAATGCCTTTTATTCTGACCTACACAGAATCATCGACAAGACACCAAGGCGTGACATACTCTTTGTAGCTGGAGACTGGAACGCCCGGCTTGGCAGAGTAGACCCCGACACAGCAGCAGTTATTGGCCGCCACACCGTAGGTGACAGAAGCATCAATGGAGAAAGGCTCTTACAGCTAGCCAGATACAACAACCTATGCGTCACAAACACTCTCTTTGAGCACAAGAGACTCCACCTCGTTACATGGCGTTCAAACGACGGCGTAACAACAGCCCAGATCGACCACATCTTAGTCAGCAGAAGATGGAGCAGCTCCTGCACAGATGCCTGAGTATACAGAGGAGCAGACACAGGATCTTTAAATGGATCCGACCACTATCTTCTCACTTGCAAAGTCCGTCACCGCCTTAGTAGGCAGAAGCGACAGAAGGCAGGGAAGCGCTACGATGTTTCGAAACTAAGATGCCCGGAAATCAAAGCCGAGTTTGAGTTAAAGCTAAGCAACCGGTTCGATGCCTTTAATCGTCTCTCACTCGTCGATGAAGAATGGGCGCAGATAAAAATTGCGACACAGGACGTAGCTGAGGAGGTGCTTGGCCACAAAAAACGAAAACAGCGAGCCTGGATCTCTGACCACACTATAGAACTAGTTGAGAAGAAGCGACCCCTCGTGGGAGGTGCAAAAGAACCCTTAAAAGTAGCCCGCAAAGCAGTTAAACAGTCACTGAAACAGGACAGAGAACAGTACTGGTCAGATCTGGCGAATGAGTTGGAACAAGCGTCCAGGAGCCACAACAGCAGGAATATGTTCAAACTACTGAAAGAAGCGACTGGAAAAGCTCCTATAACGGTTGACACACTGAAAGATAAGTCCGGAGAACTCATCCGAACACAAGAAGGACGCATGGAACGCTGGCGAGAGCATTTTTCTGAGCTACTGAACCCTGTCAAACCCCCGTGCGATCTACCTGCCTTCTCGAGTGGTGCTAGAGAGCCCTACGCAATAAACCTCGATCCGCCAAGTGTTGCAGACGTACAAAAAGCACTGAAGTGCATGAAAAACAATAAAACTCCTGGAGAGGATGGGATCCCTTCTGAAATGTTCAAGTCCTCACCAAATCTACTATGCCACCTAACCGACCTTTTTGTCCAGGTGTGGACGACAAAGACCTTCCCAAAAGACTGAAAAGTATCATTCCTCGTTCCGCTATACAAAAAAGGAGATAAGGCCATTTGCGGAAAATATAGAGGTATCTCCCTGATCAACCATGCCATGAAGATCTTCTGCGTCATTCTTTTGAATCGATTCAAAGACGCACATGAAAAATGAACCTGTCCTGAACAAGCAGGCTTCAGACCAGGCAGAGGCTGTCCAGAAAAGATATTGACGATTCGCCTCATCCTTCAGCAATACAGCAGGTTTCATCGACCCCTTCTCATCGCCTTTATTGACTTTGCAGCTGCCCTCGACTCTCTCATCAGAGAGGAGCTATGGAGAATTATGGCTGAAGACGGGGCGCCACAGGAGCTCAGTGAGATATTCCGAAGTGCGTATAAGGACACTGAGACTTGCGTCCGTGTTTCCGGCAATGACACCCCTAAGTTTCCAGTGGAGTTTGGGGTAAAGCAGGGATGCCCCCTTTCGCCTATATTATTCAACTACGCGATAGAATGGATCATGTATAATGCAATGAGAAACAACAGCGGAATAGTCTTCAGACAAATAGCTGGTTTCTTCCAGACCCTGACAGATGCTGCTGACTTCGCTGCTGAAGACGAAGCTGCTGAGCTGGAAACCACCGCCAACAGCTTACAGGGCATGATCAAAGATACCTCTGATGTCTCAAAGCTATCGGACTGGCCATCAGCAGCGCAAAGACTAAAATATTGGCTCTCAACCAACCTGCTACTTGCCAAGTTACCCTCGACGGTGAGCCAATAGAAAGCGTTGAGGAATTCAAGTATCTTGGCTCTATCATAACACCAGATGGCGGAGCTGAAAGGGATATCTCTTCCTGCATAGCAAAAGCCTGGGGAGTATTTACTAGTCTGAAAAAAGCATTATGGACCAGACGGGAGATCTCAACCAAAACAAAAGTCAGAATCTATGGTGCAACTGTTCGAGCAGTACTACTGTATGCTTGGGAGACATGGCCGATCAAGACTGAAGATGCGAGAACTTTGGATGTGTTCGACCACCGCTGCCTTTGCTACATCCTCCGCATTAAGAGATGGGACATGATTTCCAATAGTGAAGTAAGGAGTCGCTGTGGCCAATCAGAAGAGCTATCGTTTATCATTAAAAGACGTCGCCTGAAGCTCCTCGGCCACACATTGCGCCGTCCCGAAGGCACGATATGTCGAGACGTCCTTGTCTGCGAACCAGCCCCCTCCTGGAAACTGGAAATATATATATATATATATATATATATATATATATATATATATATATATATATATATATATATATATATATATATATATATATATATATATATATATATATACAGGGTAAAGGTACGATAGGAAACGTTGAAACAATATTCGGTACACCCAGATAATAAAAGAACATTTAGTTCAGTCAGTCTCCTGTTTTCGACAAAAAAGGAGCTGCCGACAATTTTTCATGTATGTAATGTTCAAACTGCTGTTACTTGGTTATTTATTCCAAACAAAACCTGAGATTAGCACCAATGCATCTGATTTTATCCGAATTCCAGTTTTGAACTTGATTATCAAACACCAGAATATATAATGCCTTTAGAATCAATTGTTTATAAAAAGTACTGCATAATCAAAGTAGTTTGTTCAAAGTAAAACATTAAAATTAAAATCAAGAAAACAAAATAAATATTTTTAAGTACAATATTTTTAATTTAATTTTGAATACCAAAAACTAATATATTTGATACCTTTATACTTCATAATGAGATAGAAGTTAATCTGTCTGTTCCCATCATTTAGACTAAGCCTGACTTTGGGTGCGGAGGATGATGGGTCCCTTCTTATTGCAGATAAATGTCTCATGTATATTTCAAAACTTCCTTTAACTAAACTGGTTTGCTTCATATAACGTATGGAACGTATGGAACGTATGCATACTTTAGGACTGGGCATAAGTAAGGAACGTTTAGGACTGTACATAAAGTAAAAAGCTTTAAAAAGGAGGGTGGTACCTTAATGCCTGAGTAAATAAAGTCTATATTACCTACTTTCATATTTCCTACCTTCGAGAGATGAACTGTTTAAATTCTTAACAATTCCAGTTCAAAACATCTGAATTCGTCAGTCAAAATTGCAATACGATGGTTATTTATTAATGTTGTAAAGTTCGAAGATGGAATTCTAACAGCGTTTTAATCATTGAAATCATTATTTTGGCCTCAGGAAAAACAATGGGTACCAGCGGTGCAGTTATATCTTTTCTAGTCTACACAAAGCACATAAGCCGGCTTAGAGCCTGACAGCAAGAATACCCTGGGACCTCATGTTGAACGGGAGTATTGTGCAATCCTGAGTCCATCTTGGTCCCTGCGTGGTTTTGACAATTGGCGATTCTCTTCTATCGACATTTCTGTTACATTCTCATCCTGGAGTCTACGAATTCAAAACTTCCGGGAGGGTAGTCACTCTTCCTAAATTTATGCTTTAGAAAAAACCTAGACACAATTAGACCGGAATCTTTCCTTTTAACATCAATAACACCCTTCTTTTATACTCTGGTATATATATAGATCCTGCAAGTTTTCTGTTTACAATAACATAATCAATAAGATTGGCTGTCTTACCATAATTTGACAATCATGTTCAGTTATGGGTAATTTTATGATCAAATACTGTATTGTTTACAACTTGATCGTTGTACCTACAAAATTGAAGCAGTCTATAAATGTTACTATTTTCTTTTTCTAAGCCAAACTTACATAGGCTAGGGTGCTAGCTATCCCTGTTTTTACCAACCTTCGCATTAAATCTCTAATAACAACACAATATCTCTACCTGGGATCCTGTCTATTTATTCATATAGCTATAAGTAAAATTCATATGAGGCACTACTATCTCCAACGTTCAGTTCTACATAAGCATAGAACGAACTATGTTTTCATTGCTGTTACTAAAGACAAGCCATCCTGGCTTGTCTTGGTTGGTCTAGAATTTAGCCATCCTGGCTAAGTGGGTTGGCGCACTAGGATGGGAATCCTTTGTCCGAGGGGCTTGGGTTCAATTCCTAGCATAGCCTGTTATTTGTTTTGGGACAGGGTCACTGCCGTGACTCTGTAAGCTTGGCCAGAGTCAACCCAGCTGTAAATGAGTACCTGGAGAATTCAGGAGAAGGCAAGCAAGGAAGGGTGTACAAAAGCACAGGATGGCTGACCCCCAACCCCCCATTGCACTTCCGGGCTGAAGGGTCACGAAACAGAGATCGACACCGCCGGTTATGACCAGGAGGGTCTGGTGCCGTCAAACGTACCTACTTGATACAGATTAAGTATGTTAGCTTTTACGTTATTCATCATCTTCTATGCGAAGATGCAGTTTTTTGGCAATAAATTGATTTTATTTTATATATTGTGATTTGTTAACTACAAAAGGGAGTATATTTAGAACTTTCCCTTAGAATGAGCCTTTAAAGACCTCTCTATGATGTTTTAGTGCCCCTTTAGCAGCGGAGAAGGAAAAAAACGGAATAAAAAGAGGACATATCAGTGCTACCCATGCAAAAAAGGGATTTCCCATATTGTTAAAGCATTTGATTAATAAATTTCTTAAAAGTCGAAATGATACTTGTAAATACTCAAAAAAACCTACTTAGAATGCAGCCTACGTTAGTAATTAGCTTGTGTGACTTTATTGATTAAGACCTTTTCCTTTCTTTAATGTAGAACTAAGACTTCCACATAAAAACCAATTAGAGACGGTAGACCTAGAATAACACATTTGAAATCATAAATAAAGTTGCGGTAAAAGTTTAGCTGAGTTTGAAATAAGTTGTGTCACAATAATACCATCAATGTCACAAAACTTTAACTATAACTGTTGAAAAAACATTATAATATTAAATATGTCAACAAGAATAACATATTTTTGGCTTAGATTATTAGAAATAACCTTCTCCAATAAAATGGGGAAACGACTATGCATAACCTAATTCATCCTGGATAGAGTACAAGTATTGTGATGATTCCACGAAAATCTTGGGATAATATCATTTGAAAAAGAATCTTCAACTTTGGACGCAACAAGGACTCTTTCCCATTACGTATGTCAAACAACTAAACGACGGTATTTATCTGTTATAGCCACCACACTCAAGAAGTGAAGTCAGGTTAATCCTATTAAAATATATTTAATTATGATAAAAATAAAATACTTTAGTAACAGAATTATGGAGACTACAACAGAAAACTATGAAAATCAAGCCCCTCAGAACGCATTAAATTAAATGATCTCTAACCTAACCAAAATGCCAACTAAAATGTTTAATTAAAATATACTTACATTGTACTGTATATACACTCTCTCACGCTAAGCTGAAAGAAACTGGTTCTGTCAGATCAAGAACTTGAGTGTGATGGCTATAACAGATAAGTAACCAAATCTATTATTCATCTTTGACTTCTTAAGTATACGTCAGAAAAGAAAAAAAGTCACATTATTTATTTTACCTTATTTAACCGTTATCAGTGTTCATTTATTTTACAGGAGAATTCAGAGATTTCATCCACTGAAGAGGATGCTAAAAAGAAAATTTATGGAACTATATATAAACCTTCAAACCAGAGTCCACTTGTAGAGTGTGCACCTTCTCCAACTTATCAGCCAAGCCTTACAAACCTACCTTATCATCCACCACAGACTTGGATAAGCATTTCAGACCCTGATCAGTCACAGTGGTTTAACACAAATGAACATAGTGTTGCGAGAAAACAGATAAATGAAAATGCATATGGACAAAAATTTCAAAATTTAATAAATGATGAATGGACTGGGTTTGAAAACTTTCATTGGAATAATCAAATTATGAACTACACTTACTATTAATCGTGCTGTGTTTTATTTGATCATTTTATGGTTGTGCTGAGTACTGTTAAAGTGAATAAATCAGCAAGTGAATAGTGAATGAATGAATGAGTGTATAACAATACTGAGCAAATTTGATTCTACAATTGTAATAGGGCTGTATCCTTTCATTTCAAAGTTGTCATAGTTTAAGTTGTCATTTGCATCTATAAGTGGAACATCTCGTAAGCATTGACTATCTCGTGCTTTGATAAATCAAGGGACAATTATTTGGTGCCTGTCACATAGTTAGGAGGAAAATTATGCCCGATATGGGTAATAAGAGTAAAAGAAACTGAAATGGATAAAACTGAAAATGGATTATAAACACTCTCCAACGAGAGTGTTGGAAAAGAAATCCAATAGAGTTTTTAGATTGTAAACACATTTTGCAGCAGAAAAAATTGTCAGAGAAACAGTGTACGTTGGAAAATACATTGTCAGTGTCAGCTGATAAGACTTATAAAACGATTCATTAAAGCTGTAATTTTAGTGAAAGCTTATTATCTGTAAACAAATCTGTTTTTAAGGCCAAAGAACATACTTTTCTAAATGTTTGGTGTATTAATTTTCAATTTTTCATCATATGTTTTAATTCTTTAAAACAGTGGTTCCAAGGCTTCTTTCAAACCCCTTGAAAAAGATTTCTATTGAGGAGTACCCCCTACAAAAATTTAAAGAAAAAAGGCAATGAAAACAGCACTCTAACTTGGATGCATTTTCAAACACTATATCAAATCAACAGAATATTTTGCATTGTTTTTTTCATTTTTTTAATTCGCATGATCGCTTATGAACAGAAAACTTACCACCTACAACAAACAAACAATGATTACACATCACAAACAGCAAATCACTACAACAAACAGCAAAATGATTACTTCTCAATGAGATCTGAGCTTTGACCTTCTAGCTGAGCTTTTAAAATCTAGAGTAAATGTTTACATAGAGTCTTGAATCTGGAGCTGCATCAAGTCCAGATCCAAGGCTCTTGAATCTGGATTCAAGTTTCTATGTTCAAGTTTCTTCCAGATTCAAGTTTCTATATTCGTATTTGATCAATGAATAAGATCAAAATGTCCTCTCAACAATTACTGAGCTTTGGAAAAAACAACAGACACTTAAGGGCTTTACCACCGATGCTTGTATGTTCTTTCTTTGTTCGTGCCCAGAAATCAGTAATATATGTATGTTTAAAATCGGCACGAAGGAAGAATCGGTTGGTGCTACTCTATCTCAGTTTGACAAGCTGGTTGCTAGCTCAAAAAAGTTTGCTCAAGTGGATTTCAAATCCAGGTCTCTTCACCGTTTCGCTTCAAAAATTATTTCCTAAAGGATATTTGAAGTTCTTTTAAGTGTGATATAATATCACATTTCACTTCCCTGATAGTTTGAGATCGTTCTCGATTATAAAACTATGAAGTGTACAAAAAACTTCTCACTGGTTCTTAATGAAGCAAGATTCCCATAACTGTAAGTTTTATCCTGGGATCAATTTTGCCAGATACCCTGAAAATATTAAATAAACTTTTCAAGATCAAGATAATGATTAGCATTTCCGAATCAGCTACAAATGGCAGTTCTTTCTCACTAGCCAATTTTTTTTTTATTAAAACTCGATTGTTTTAAGTTCTGACTACTATGGGGTGTGGTCCATTTTTTACTGGGTAAGACACGGTAGGACTCTTTACCTACAGCTATTTAAATAACAATATGAACTAATTATAAAAAAGAATAATTTGGTTGTTGCTAGCGAACCACTGTAGACCAGTATAGTTACGAAAGTTGACTCAGAATGAACAAGATACTGAGGTATTCACTGTGAAATATGTTTCTTTTCCCAGCGTTTCGAATGATAGTTCCACGAATGAGAATGTTATGCTTACTTACTGTGCAAGTGAGCAAAAATGGGTGTTTTCTCATCCTGATAATTGAATGATTGTATTTTTTTCACGGGGAAAAATAATTTGCTCAGAAAAACCAGCAATTTATTAATTCTTAAAAAATCTAACACAATTGTAATGTTTTAAGGACCATAACATAAGAAGTAAACTTTCATTTAAAATAAAAAAAAATTACGAATGTAACCACTGTGGCAATTCTACTAATATACTGATTCTATTATTACTGACAATTTTCAAAGTACAACCCCCCACAGGCTTCTACGTGCCCAAGGGTATGGGAACCACAGTCTGGGAGCCACTCGCTTAATATGTCCTTTACAGCAGTATAGCCAGAGATGTCGTTTAAGCCTCCCCCGAAAAATGTATATAATTTAATTTTGATGTGTAAGATTGCCATTTTATACAAGTCTTACTTCCTGCGAAGGAGGTTCGATGAGATAATATCCAGGAAATTCAAAGACCCGGCTAATTGGCTTGTCTTAATCAGAGAATAACGGTAATAAGGCTCTTTTTTGGGTAATTATGCGAATAAGGTCCATAATGTTAATAACGCTACATTAAAACGCTATTTATTTCTTATTCATCTTAGTATTCCCCTAAAATTAGCTGTTTTCCTCCCAAGAGTATTTTTGAAAAATTTTATGGTGCTTAAATTAAAAAAAAAAAAAAATAAAACGTTTGTGATTTTCTTCGGAAGTTTGTAGTGAAGTCGTTCTGTCATGTAAAAAAATAGACTAAAAATACTTTTTTGAAAATATTTAGATTTCTACTATAGAGGTGTAATAGCCCTTTTTTCAGCAATGAAACCGTTTATTTTGCAATTTTCTGATGTATAGCAATAGCTGTAAAGAGAATTGGATACTTTAAATATCATTTTGCAAACCTCAACGTCGCATACCATGTCAAAGACAAAGGGCCCATTAGCGAATTCTCCATGGGGACTAGTTATCATTGAAAGTTAATGGGCATTTGTTGTATGACTATGAAATTTGATTGATAAGATAATTTTGGAGGCCACACTGCCTTTCCATGACGATAAATTAAAGTTCAAATAGGGATAAACTTCTTTTAATGGACAGTGATTTTCACGAACGGTGATAAAATTTCAAAAAAAATACTAGATATTTCGGTCACATATGCTTTTACCAGTAGTAAAACCAAACTAAAACAATTAAAAACAATAGTTTATATACAAAATAAAATAAAACTACATATTGTTTAATAATCTAATTCTTTTCAAAGCAAAGGCGGACCCGGTTCATTAGCGTTGAATGAACTAACACTTGGACAGAGGTTAATTACATTGGGTGAATTGAACTTTACCATATCAGATTTTAATAAATTATCGTAGATAGAGTTCAAACCAAATTCACCTGTGTCACGATTTAAAGCTATATTCTTGAATAAAATCTTCTGAATTTCAAGAGTTTCATGAAAATTTTGCTTTAAACCCCGGTCCCTAGAATTCAAAGAGACATTATAGAACAAAATAAAATTGTCTGGAAAATTAAAAATCTGTTCCGAAAGGGCTGAAGTGAAATCTTCAGACTTAGAATCGTTTTTAAAGTCGATGAAATAGAGTCTTTATGCTGCAATAATCTCACCTCCAAATTCTGGTTAATACGTCTAACATATGAGCTTCCACAAGTACATGGGATCTAATAGACTCCACTTTGTTGCCCCAATGAAGTTAGGTCCTTTCCAGAATTTAGAAAACTACTCAATGTATTATTACTACGATAAATTATTAAAATCTGACAGAGTAAAGTTCAATTCATCCAATGTAGTTAATCTCTATTCAAGTGCTAGTTCATTCAACGCTAATGAACCGGGTCCAATAAGGTCAAAGAGACAAGCTTCCACCTTTGCATTGAAAAGAATTAGATTATTAAATGATATGTAGTTTTATTTTATTTCGTAAATAAACTATTGTTTTGAATTGTTTTAGTTTATTTTTACTACTGATGACGGTCAATGAATATGTGACCGAAATCTCTAGTGGTTTTTGTGAAATTTTATCACTGTTCGTGAAAATCACTGTCTATTAAAAGAAGATTATCCCTATTTGAACTTTTATTTATTGATTGATAAGAGATAGAAACTCTCTTAGCAAGGTTTTCAATCGAAGAGGGTAGCACCACGGGGAATTCTCAAAGCTACGAAATTGTTCAAATGACATTTTTCTGCTGGTTTTTGGTGTTTTCCTAGTAGATATGCCACAATATTTTCAGGATTTACTCTTTCTTTAACTTAAAAAAAAAGAGTTCTGTTCCGTTTAATCGAAAAACGAAATTCAAGCTCAGCCATAATACGAGAGAGGCTAAATGGATTTCTAAGATTTCTGGGAAAGTAGGTGCCGGCTATTTCTGCCGTTTTCTCTGCCGTTTGTTCGGATCTCTTATCCAAGCTCTTATTTCTGCCGTTTGTTCGGATCTCTTATTTCTGCCGGCTATCTCTGCCGTTTGTTCGGATCTCTTATCCAAGCTCTACGAGTTATGGCAAGACCACTCAATCAATTCTAAATGGTTTAGCCACACAAACTAAATTTTTTTATGATGGGGGAGATAGGGTGATCCTCTAAGGTACCAAATCCTTTTAAAAGGATCTTCCTGAAAATGACCATACTTTTGCATATACTTCACGCTCGATGTACCTTGAAGCAGGCACTTTTTCCAAGCGAACCCTAATCTTAGTGGGGTACGAGTAAACCTGTTGAAGTATTATCTTTAAAAATGGCAATAACCAAGTATAGTAGCTGACGGCGATTTCTGGGTTATCATCAAATAATGGGTACTTGTGTAGAAAGTGGTAAGTGCGTGACAATTGTATTGCGAAAATAGATAGGCATTTTACCGGGCAATGCCTAAGCCCTGTATAACAAAGGGTTTCTCACTTCGAGAACTATATTTAAACTTTAGTTTTTGGGGTTTAGGGGGAATAAAAAGTACCTAGGTTGGGTTAGGTTAGGCTAGGTTACGTATTTATTATATATTCTCTACTTTACCAACCCCCCCCCCTCTAATGTACAAATATATAGCCCAATTTTGTTCATAAACTATTATATTCATCCTACTTTTTTTTATTTCATTATTATTAACGAAACTTCACTTTTCGCGCACTTACCACTTTCTACACAAGTACAAAATAATGTAGCAATTTATGAGGTTTCACAGTTTTCCTCAGTTGATGTGTATAAAACGCAACAAAAAAAGTCCTAAGAATCTTATTTTATCTGAAATTTTGGCTATGACTCTTTCCATCTTATTAGAAAAAAATAAACCATATTTAAGTTCAGGAAATATAAGGCTTCTTTCCGCCTTTCAATTGTTAGCTAACAATGTTTGCAGACGGTTTATAAGAAATTTAATAATCCGGCCGGATATTCCAAAACACAGGCTTGGACACACGAAATTTTTAGGGATTGTTAGAGGGTCAATGATTTAGTGGTAGTTTCTATAAAAAAAAAAGGAACCGGGTAAAAATTAGCCCATGACCCCAACCAGTTCAAGAAGGTTTAGTTTTCCTTTGAAACTGTTGTTTTCTTAGAAAATCAAGAGACTGTGATTGTTTGATCTTTACAGAGGGGAAGTGTTGTCAAATTTAACTAATAAGTTTTGCTTATTTACTTCAACTTTTCAATGCGTCAACACTGACAAATATTATTACTGCCTTAAGAATTTGTAATTTTGAAACAAACGAAACACAATCTTAAAAAAGTCAAATTTTTGAGATATCAAAATTTTGAGATAATCTTTTTTTCAAAATAGTTTGACAGTTTATGGATAAGAATATACTTAAGATGGTTCCCTTGGGGAAAATGTTTTTATTTTCTATTCTATTTATCCAAATGGTGGTTTTTGGAGAATAACCGAAATTTTTTGTCTCCAATTAAAGGTTAAAAAGGTCCTTAAGGCAGCAACACAAACTGGTGAACACATTAGTTTTCGACGAATAATCCAAACTTTTTTTTCTCCAATTTGTTTGGTAAAATTTTGTCTCCCAATTTGTCCAAAAGTTTTGTTAAGAATTATTAGCAGTCTTTAAGTCTCTGTCAAAATTGTAAGCATAGAAACTACCCAATTAGCTCAGCTGTATTATCTAGTTTCTGAATATTGCGCTTCAAAATTCTCCAACAATGGTTAGACTTCGTAGAGAAAATCCCCAACAATTCTAGTTAACAGTTTTCATTTGACCGGAGGAAGTACGATTACTAGAAAAATTCTTAGCTAAGAGATCTTGTTTGGACAGCGGAAAAAGGTCTATATCAAGAAAAGGAATTCGGAATTTTTAGCTGTCTAATCCAGTGGCAGATCCAGAGGGCGATCCGCCCCCCTACCGTAGTCAAAAGTAGTGTAATTTACTGAATTAACGCAAGTTTGCGGTAAATAAACTTGCTCCTAATGCAAGTTTATCGGATCAACCTATTTTGACCCCCCCCCCCCTCTAAAAACTCCTGGATCGGCTCCTGGTCTAATCATACCTCGAAATTTCATAGCATTTTTAAATCTTATAATGATGAGCTATTGAACATGTTCTAATATATTCGGCAAATATATGATCAGTTTGAAACTTAAGCCACGAGTCCTCGGGCCAAGGGGATTAAAAAAAAATTATTTTCCAAAGGATTGGCCCTTTGAAATTGACACTTCCTCTAACAAAGAAGGCCCAATAAAGGAAAGCTAATCTATTCGATTAGCTTGAAACTTATTAGTAAATCTTGGGTGAAAGGAATTTGAAATGTACAGTGATATTGATGTAGCTCAAAAAAGAGCCAGAAAAGTACCAAAAATAATTTTTCTCGCCCATCCGAAATGAAAGGGGCTGTTTTAGAAACCTGGAAGGGGGCTCATTATACTGGAAAATGAAATATCTAGCGTCTATTTTAAAGGCCGAAAGCTACATGAGGGCAATCAGTCTCCTTCTCAGTTCTTTTTCTGCTATCCGGCCCTACTCTAACCCCTATGATATGGAAATGATATTTTGAAATATGTTTTGTTCACAAACTTGGAATGTCTCATAAGTTTGCCTTCATGATTGGAATCACCCCCACAGCTCCAATGTTAGTCTTTATCTTGCTCTGTTATGTTAAATCAACCCCCAGAAATATGAACAAAGAATTAAAAATAAAAAGTGTATGATATTCTACACCGCACATTCTGCCTATATTTTGGAATATTGGTAGAATATTCCAAAATTCTTTGTTTTCTTCACTATTTTATTCTTCATACTTTCTCTTTGGCTGCTTAATTTTACATTTGGGGGGAACTTTTCGAGGGGGCATACGCCTGGCACTCTATTGAAGGCCATGCCATCTTCAAAAGAACTAATAGCCTCATAAATATCAGTAAACGGGTAATGGAAACGTCGGAGTCATCAGAATTGCTAATATTTTCCGTTATTGCGTTACCATAGCAACCCTTAAGTTTTTATGGTTTTTTTCCCCAGTTTTTGTATTGTTTATACTAGATTATCTTATTCCGTTCGCTGTGAGCAACTGGTAATTGATAGGATGAAGTTATTAAGATAATCCATAATTTAAGTTATCTTACCTTAAGCTGACTATACGACAGTTGTTAGTAGTAACCACAGTTTATAGATTTCTATAACTTATATAATTCTATAAACTGTGGTAGTAACTAAAACTCTAGAGAAAGAACAAACATTTCCCTTTGCCCCCCCCCCAAATGAGTTAGGAACAACTATTCAAACACAAAAGAAATTGGAATAGGATAAAAAATATCGTTTGCAATGAATTAAAGGGCTCATTGATGCGCCTTTGCTTTAAAAAATAGATTTTTGTTCAAATTTTTAGATGGCAATTGTAAATAAAATAAGAGCATTGATTCAATATCTACATTTTCTGCCCTAAAGCATTATAGAACTTTAAGCTAAAGACTAAGGCCTGAGGATGGGGAATCCCTCCTCAAATAAAGAGCACGTTCTGTTAGTTTTATGTCACTCTTAACAAGATGAATTTAATTTAAAAAAGATAAATTTAAAGATAAATTATTAAATTTTTTCTTGAATGTTGAAAAATAATTGTGTTTTTACTTTTAGGGCATTTGGAGGTAAAATTCTAAATATTTAAATATCTATTTCTACTTCAATTAAAACTTAGAAACTAAAATTCCCTCGTTTCTGAGTTAGCTGCAAAGAATAATACAAAAAATTATAAATAGGTTTTTAAATATTCGTTTCTAATTCAACTGAAACTTAGAAGCTTAAGAATAATAAAAAACAAATCGTGCAATGTTGACGGAAGGCCATCGTTTAAAATATAAGCTTTGTGAGACAAGAAAGACGAAATGAGAAATATAAAATACAAATAGCGAGGAAATAGGCGAGCGCCGTTTTAGAAAAATCGTATATAATAGGACAAATCCTTAAATATGTAGCTTTTGAAAGTTTTACTACCAAAAAACTAACCGGGGGCTGGTGTTTCCATATGTTCCTAAGTCCCTATTCTTTGGTTATATGCATGGTAGAATAAATGAGTAAAATTAATAAATTGTTTAATTTTTTAAGCTTTACGAATATAATTAGTGGTTCACTTATCCACACATTTTTAGTTCAATGGATTTTTTTGGGCATTTATCTTAATCATTTGTCTTATGAATTTGATATTGTGCTGTTAACCGACGGTTTTTTGTGTCTAGAATGTTTTATGCGCGTTTAATGTGATTCGTGTTTGCCAGTTTTCAGAACATTTCATAATTAATTTCCTCGTGGCTAGTGCTACGTTTTTGTGAGTAACTTCAATTCAAATTTTACTACAAAAATCACCTACTCAAACGACAAGGAAAAATGCAAAGAATACTGCTTATAATTTGGGTTTATTATGGTGAGAACGGTTGGCAAAAAAAAATATTCATGGCTACAGTCCCAATTATAAATCCCAGCAATTTAAGTCTGTGTTTATCCATTAATTAAAATATTGAAGAATTTGTCCGATTATTTAAGCTAAAAACTCTACATTTTGCATGTTGAATCGGGAAGCCATCAAAACAGTTAGAAACTTCGAAAGTCGCGGAATTTGGCATTGAAAAACGTAAATCCTGATATGATCCTAGAAACTAAAGATATTAAAATTGAGCAAGCTAAAATTCTGTTGCTAAAATCCTGAAACTGGGTATTGAATAAATAAAATCCAGATGAATCATACAATGATTATTCATTTTTCACAATTATAGTGTTATTGACTCACAAAGTTTTGAGTTAGTCGTCGTTTGAGCCGATCTCGGAGGTTCAGAAGAAAATATCTAAGTTAATTTGTTAGGGCCATTATTGTCAGCTATAAGTATTTTTATGCCAATTCCATGAGCTTTTCATAAGCACTCATTAGATTTTAATTAACACCCCTAATGACAAAGATATTCTGCTGAAAAAAGTAATTTGAAAGCTATTACAATTGACCGGTTCATGATTGGCACCGTTTAATGATTTCATTATTATGAATGGCAGCTATAGCATATTGATTTTCATTAGGAAGAATATATCCAATGAAAAAGATACATAGAGTGAAAGAGTTACATAGATTGAAAAAGAAACATATACATTTTAGAACAGTTGATGGTTTCAGGACGTCTTGATAACGAATATATTATTATTACTATATGTAATAAAAATAGTATATATATATATATATCAATGCCTCACTCTTTATGCTACATTTTGACTTTTGGTCCCAATCCTTTAAGAACGAATCCTGAAAAACAAGGGCCGTTTAATTAGAATAATAAGCTTTTTTAAATGTTCTAAAAAAAGACTTTAGCGTAAAGAGTCAGGTATTGAGGAGGGGACAGTCCCCCTCATATGTGTAATCATTTCTGTTAGTTTTAAGTTTTGATGTTGCTCCTAACTTTCAGTTGAAAAAACGGTAATTTTTTATTTAATAGCCCTATAAAGCAGGATTGTATCCTTGGTTAATTGAAGGGTCAAGAAGTGTTCTCTTCTTTGACATGGTGCTGGGGTTCTTGTATTCTTGTATTGATTTTGAGCTAATTCCAGTATTCTAGATCGAATATTTATAAAGCCTTTGAAAGGTTTTGAATATTTACTTAAGGGAGCGTGGCTTCCATATTGCTGATGGATTTTTTAAAATGTGCGATGTATAAGAAATATGCATTGTAGTTGAAAAGTCTCGTGTTTTATGCTTTCTAAATATTTGCTGTGAAATTTTTGCTGTGAAATTTCTAAATATTTCAGTTTGTGATTTTCCTTACATGTTCTCGATTAGTTCGATCGTAATTTGTGCTTTTACTAAGATTGAAAAGCGAAGGAAAGATGCTACTTTACGAAGATAATGATCAAATTGTGATTTTTTCGTGCGGTAAAGTTTAAAATCTAGAAAAAAAAATCAATTTAAGGGAGGTTGTCATATAGTTTCAAAGCTTTTTGGAAAAATATTGTGTAGGAACATTAGGACTAAATGATGAAATGGAATGATCTGATTTTTTGCTCACATACAACACAGTTTTTTGTATACTTATATGTATAAAATCGTATAAGATTTTACAAGTTTTTACCTCCCTTTTTAATGTTTTGTATTTTGATGTTTATTTTAAAAAGCTTGTGCTTGCTTGTGATTTATATTCCACTAAATCAAAATTTAGTGCTAAATATCAGCTAATGCTATGATCTTGCGACAATGCTCATTTCAAAGAAGGTTCCAGTCAAGTGCAAATATTTTATTATGTTGTTTATTAAGCATTGTTATTAAATAAAAGTCGTTTTTCTTCTGAAATTAGTTTATTTATTTTTATATCTTAAATCGGTATATTAAATCGGAAATGCGCATACCTGACGCTGTAGCAAGGCAAAGAAAATATTATTTCAAAAAATTTGTTTTTAATTTTTTCTTTTCTGTCTTTTACAGGGGCAACCAAGCGAAAAGACTTATTGAAGGGGATATGAACAATTATGATAAGGAAAAATATGTATTTTACCCGATTTTCTATAGAAATATATACTTTCAAATCTGGCAATACTTAATGGAAAAACAAATTGAAATACTGAGTCAAGTGAATATGCCTTAGAAAAAATCAATAATTTCTAAGGAAAAAAAGAAAAAAAAACACTACATGTTAGTATACTTTCATAATGAATATAGAACGTTCCGAGCATGTTTTTCTCTAAGCACAATTTTGAGCATATTAGCACAATTCTTAGGAATACAAAGTGGGTATTTAGAGGTGCCAAAACAAAGAATATGGATGCATTCCAGAAGCCAATTATCATTAATTGTAATTAGCTACTTCTTATCATCCGAAGATATTGCTGCAGTATTCTTCATTTCTGGCACACTATTGGATATTCAAATTAGCAGTGACAGGATGCAATATCAAAGAAACATCACCAGAATTATCCATAAGATCCTGAAAAGCACCATCATTTTTTATAAGTCGTCTTGAAATTAGAACAATCTGAGCATGTTTTGCTCAAAGCACAATTTTACCCATATTTTGACAATGAGGAAAAAGAAAAAGAGAGTTGAGCTAGAAAGATTTAAAGGAGTAGTTAGGGGGAAAATAGAGCTTTTGAGAAAGAATAGAAAATGGAAAGAAAGAATTGATGAGGAGTGGATAGAGAGTTTGGTAAATAGTTTGTTTTTTTTTTTTTTTTTTTTTTTTTTTTTTTTTTTTTTTTTAAGGCAATCACGTAAAGTATGAATTTTATTTGAAAATTTAAAGTTTATGGGTAATTTGTCATAAATTTTGAATCCTACTTCCTAAATAAGTATTGTATGTTTAAGTATGTTTTATTGTTTGTTGAGGTTGAAAGAATGGTTCAAATTGTATTTATTTTATTTTAATTTTTTTTTTTATTTTTTTTTTTAATTTTTTTTTTGATAGAAGCTAGAAAGGGTAATATAAAATTTAGAATGTGAAAAAAACAGCACAATTTTGAGTAAAACACAATCTGTTTTAGTTATTTATGCACTTATAATGCAAACTATTGACGAAATGCTCTTATTATTTGGCGATATGGAATAAAAAACTATAATTAATCTACATTTATCTATATTAATCTAAATTTATCTATATATAATTAATCTAATCAATCTATAATTATCTGTAATAGTTGTCTTTCGGAACCCGCTCTGTTTTACTTGGTCATAAGAGAAAACAAGAGACTAATATATGGGAAAGATTTTATTAAAAATAATGTGGGTTATTGCCTTTAATTGTCGTGGCAACATTCTATCCAGTAGAATTCTAAGGGTTTTGGTAAGCTTTTAATATTCATTAGTTTTTAGAGACACTTTCCAAAAACAGGATTGTCAAGGAAAAGTACAGACCGACATTAAAGCCAAAAGCGCTAAGAAATCATCATTTAATAAGTATAACTTGAAACAAACAGAATTAAAACGAGTGGTCACATCAAAATGAAAAAAAAAGTTGACACATTGAGCTCTATTGTTTTCGTTAAAGTTATTATTTTGTTGTACCTATCTTATAAATAAAGGTTATCCATAATTAGATATCCAGAAATTAGAATCCATAATTAGCTTAAACTTGACACAAACAATAGCCCCAAATAATGGTGCGGTTACCTTCCTCTTAAATCCTCTGAAGACTAGAGTGTCTTTTATGTTTACGCAAAATGGTTTGTATTTCAAACAGTAGGTTGTTTTTGTTATAGCATTAACAAAAACAACAAAAAATCAAAATGCTATTCCAAGTCTAAAAATAAGGATAGCAAAAAATAAAGTGTGGTTGAAGCCCCTCAAATCCTTTAATAGGCTAATATCACTCATTCTTTCTTAAAACATAGCGATTTCCGAAAATTTTGTTTTTCAGTTGTAAAAGCATCAAGAGGAAAACAGAAAGAAATCATAATGCTAATCAAAGTTGCATGGGAGATGCAAAATTTTTTCTATTAGAATTGCATTAGTGACTGAAATTAATTTTATAATTTCTAAGGGCGTTTTTTTTACGAAAACTTTCTATATTCCGATTTCATCCAGAAGTATAGAAAATTAATTAATTATCATTGAAAAACTTTTTTGGAAATATTTTTTCAATTTAAGTTCAACTTGCTTTTTACTGAATTGGTTTGATTATGGTGTCATTGTAGGAATATTTAAAGTTTTTCAGCCTTTCGTTTTAGGTATTATAATTTTTTATTAAAATTATTTCCAATATTTAACTTTTCAGACAAAATATTTGTAGCACTGTACAATTATTTATTAAAGGTGTTTAGTGGTCACCCTCAGATTTAGTAGACGTAGGTCCTCTATTTTACTAAAAAAAAAAATTTCATGTCCTGTTTTGATGTAACTGTTAGTGCATATAAAATAATGTACGTCAGGCAATTTTCCAAAAGAGTTCTGTATTTTTGTCAAAAAAAAATTGAGCAAGTAGCAACTCTTTTTATCCAGACTACATGACAGATTTAAATTTTACCTCCTTCTTCACCTCCCCTTCCCTAGACACCCCCCCCCCCTCCCTAGACCTTCTTCTTTGCCTTGTGAATGTTCCATAAATATATGAGAAACTTTGCCTTTTTTCTGGTTTAAAATCAAGAAAATGCGAAATACACCCTTTGAAGAATCACGAAAGTAAGTCTAGGAATTCTATGGAAAGAAACTAAGCTGACAAGTTAATCTTTTTCTAAATTTTAATTGTATGTCTAGAAATGAATAGTATGTCTAGAATATGTTATGTCTAGAAATGAAAACCATTACGAGGAAGTTAAACCGATTTATTAACTTTCCAAATAATGGAATAATGATTGTTATTGAGATCTTAAATAAATATCTATGAAATGAAAAAAATCAATAGATCTGTTCATAATTTGTACTGGAATGCTATTATCTACGTTTGGACATATTTAATATAGACATATTGACATATTTGAATTGCTCATGAAATAGTTAGTAACTTAAGTTGTGAATGCTAAGGTACTTTGCTTTAAAATATCATTATATTTTTATTGATACAATTTATTGATACCTGACAATTTCAACTCGATAATTCAAGGTAATATTACCCGAAATAGTTTAAAACTATGTCTTAGTTCGTTTCAATTAGTTTTCTGGATAAATTAGTTGGAAGAAATATTTTCTTGTTTGTCCAAACCATAGTAAAAACAAATAGTAAACACTCTTTGGTAGCATTAGTTTCTCTCAGTTACTAAGTTATTTATTTCAGTTACTCAGCTCAGAGACGAAAGTTTTTTAATCGCTCAGTGATTCTTTAATTAAGATTGGTAAGAGAGTTTGAACTGGTAAAATGGGTGAATATAGATCTCTAGTCAAGTTTGAGAAAACCTGACACTTAGTTGTCTATCAAAAACAATTTTTGGTGCTTGAACAACGGCAAACAAATTGCTGTTAGGGCAAATTGCTGTTAGGGCAAAAAACGACAGAAATATTTCACAATTACGTATTTACGGAAGTCTAATTTCTCTAATATACCGACGTCCCCCTTACTGGTTTAATTTAGGTTGATTTGGGAGTTTAGCGTACTCTTTGATGTCAGAAACTGAAAACTGACCATTTGCTTTAGACCCCAGCAAAACGCCGGTTTTATTTTAAGGAAAGACGAAACAAAAAAATGACTAGAAAAGAAGAAGAGAGAATACAGAAATTCGATTTCTTTCTAAAACAAAAATGTCAATCGTTAACATGGTTTTGAAACCTGGGATGGGTGTCCAGATATAGGGGTAAAACACTACTTAAAACTTTCCCCAAAAGTGTTTGAAATCCAGAAATGTGCTAAAAGGCAAAGAGTATTTATTTGTATTTTTTTTAACACGAAGATTAATACTAGAATTAATGGGAATGTCAATCGTTAAGTTTGGCTGGGGTGGGTGTCCACATATAGGGGTAAAACACTACTAAGAACATTCCCCAAAAGTTTTTGAAATCCAGAAATGTGCTAAAAGGCAGAGAGTATTTATTTATTTTTTTTGACACGAAGATTAATACTAGATTTAATGGGAATGTCAATCTTTAAATTTAGTTTTGAAACCTGGGGTGGGTGTCCACATATAGGGGTAAAACACTACTAAGAACTTTCCCCAAAAGTTTTTGAAATCCAGAAATGTGCTAAAAGGCAGAGAGTATTTATTTTTTTCTTACAAAAACACGAAGAATAATACTAGAACTAATGGGAATGTCAATCATTAAGTTTGGTTTTGAAGCCTGGGATGGGTTTCCAAAAATAGGGGTAAAACACTACTAATAACTTTCCCCAAAAGCTTTTGAAATCCAGAAATGTGCTTACAAACTCTTAAGTTAAAAAATATCCATCGAAATAGTCAACAAATGTGCAACCCGAAGTTATCCCAATGCAGATGTGGCTGACAAGTGGTATTTTACTCAAATTCTTAGGTTTTTAAGAAAATTTACTGGTTCATTGATTATTACACAGTCGAGGTTTTTAGCGTGCAAATTTAGCGTACTCTTTGATGTCAGAAACCGAAAATTGACCATTTGTTTTAGACCCAGCACCACGCCGGTTTTATTTTCAGTAACAAATAGCTGATTTTTAGGGGAAAAGGCGGCTTGCTGTCGGCTGCCTCTGATTTTTCTTATTAGGGAGGAGCTGCCTCGAGTGACATATCGTTCAAATCCGAATAAACAGACAAGTCTGTCATATCCCTTTAGGACTCCAAAGGCTCATACTACATAGTGCCACTCGTAAATTTGAGTAAATCGCAATATAAACAGCAACACTCAAAATTCCGTAGAATCAAGATTTTATTTTTTTTCAAACTTTATAATCTCTTGCTTTTTAATAAACGGTACCGTTCGCTTCCCTCAGTGTTTGTATTTTCGTGATACCTGCCGTTGTCTTCAACAAAACCGAGTAATCACAGTATCATACTTCTCAACCCAGTGTGTGTCGCAATAGTGAAACAGCTTTGTTCTTTGTACGCGGCTGAACACAGAAGAATTTCAGACTTAGTTGGGGTTTGGGGGAAGAGGAAGAAAAGGAGCAGACAACTACTTCTCGCAAATACCTTATAGTATTTAAATAGACAGAGTTTGGAGGCCTTAGTTATGACAAGATCTGAACAATGGAAGCCGCAATGCTTATAAAAGCAAGTTAATTCAGATTTATATCTCCATTGTAACTGACAGGGGCTTCGCAACGAGGGGGGGGGGCAGCAACTCAAACTTTTGAGATACGGTGAAAATTGGACACAAAGTTTAAAATTACACTGAATACGACCAAAAACAAAGTAGCTACAGCGGAATATCTAGAGAGCCAAAAATTTCCATCTTATTTTACTACTAATCCTAAGATCCGGTAGTGAAGGTCCAAAATTCAGTTGCACAATTTACAAATTCTGCGAAGGAAGTATCCTAGAGACCTGTCTAGTTATTAAACATATTTAAAGCCCAATCAAAGTCAAAAATCGTAATGTAAATTTAAAAAAAAAATTTAAGGATATGATGGAATTTCTTACGAAATTTTAATCTTCCTATCTTTTTCATAAATTCAAGTGAATTTTCTGGAACAGATATGGTAAGATTCGAAATTAGTTAACTTTGTATTTTCGTAGTTTCGTTTAATTGGCTCAATTTAAATTAAGAAAGTAAAATCGGTTTCTGACCTTAAATAAGTTATTTGCTTCCTGTATTTACTGCTTTTGTATATTTTTCATCTTTTCTCGTCAAAGTTGGATAGTGAGCAATAAAATAAGCAAAAGATGGCCTTGGTTACAAGAGTTCAATAATATACTTTTAGCCCACGGCTTCTTAGAAATATTCTGAACTTAAAATCGATGATCTAAGCTAAAGTTTTCATCTGTGTTAAAAAAAAAGACAACAATGATGGAAGGTATCCCCCCCCCCCTGTTTTAGCATGCAAATTCAAAACAAATTAAAACTGTTGTGGATGTTTCAGTACTATCATACTAGTTAAAACTTCTCTTAATACATGAAATTGTGAGGTCGTTTTATGAAGAAAATAAAAGTTTAAGGGAAAAAATGTTTGTAAACCTCTAAATTCCAAATATTTTACTACATCGTGACATGCTGAGTCACTTGCAAGACGGAAACGAATAATCCTTATTCCAAGATCAAAACTTTTTTAAACGAAAATATTACCCCCCGGGGAGTTCTCTCGGACGATTCCACCTAGAATATTCTCCTCAGCCTACTTTCATCTGAAAAAGACTTGTTTTTTTTTCAATTTTTGATCGTTTTTGAAATTATAACGGAAAACCCCCTTCCGTGGAATTTTTCTCGGAAATCATGCCTCCTTTTCCTGATAGAAAGGCTCTTCCACGGGAAATTCTTCCATAAAGACTTTTTACTGCATAAAATTCTTCCATGGAGAATTTTTACAGTGGAAAATCCCACCAACAGAAAAAAACAGGCAATTCCAACTTTAGGGAAAATTTTCCCCAGACGATTCCTCCACAAAATTTCACATGTAAAATTGAGTCACTAAAGAGAAAAAGATTAAAAATAAAAAGAATTACCTATAGGGATTCTGACAAATTTCCCCCTCGTAAAATAAACACACAAGATTGATCATTATTTTGGTAAAACCCAAAAATACAAAATTCCATATTTTGAAGACGGGAGCTTGACACCTCTATAGTAAGGTTCTCTGATACGTTGAACCTGATGCTGCTATTTTGATTTAGATACCTTGACTTTTTGGAGATGATTCTCCCCTTTTTTCAAAAACCATGAAAATTTTCTCAGGATCGTAGCTTTCGATTAGTCCCAGAAACCGACGGCACACCGCCAAAGATATTTCAGTGTACCGCCACTGCAAATGCTTTGACTCCTATTCCCCTAATTTTATTTCCCTAAGAGGGAAATATAAGACAAATCCACTGTTCAATGGCATTTGCAAAAAAAATTGAATTTGCCTCAAAATATTTTTGAGTTTACTCGTCTATACACTTTTAAGATCACAAGCATTTAACCCGCTGGCCCTTACAATAGCTAACATCGGGATCGGGTAAAGGGATAAGATGCACTTAATTTTGAAACTTTTACCACATTACTCCTAGGAAAGAAGATTCAGTGGTAAAGCAATGAGAAACATTGCTTTACCTACTTTACCTTCTACTTCTACCTTCTTTTTACGTTCTACCTTCTACTATTGCTTCACCTTCTACTTTCATACATTTCTTTAAATATTTTATTTCCATTAATTATCACTATCAAATTATTTAAATCCACCCTTAACTTGTACGCCAAAGTTTAATTTTTGCATTTATAATGCTTCAAAACTGAAAATAATTCTCTGGAAAACTGTTCACTTAATTTTTATTTTTTTTTAGGGGGTCTTAATTACCAACATCCCCACTTTCGTCCTGTTTTGCATCCTCTCTGCCTTGACATCATTTAATTGAGCAACCTCGCTTTTCTTTGATGTATGATCATGAATCGTTAGGAAATTTAGAGTTGCTGTTCTTTTGAGAAAACCCAAAAGCTACATTCCCACAATTGATTGGGATACCTAATATTACAGCCTTCTCTTCAGCCTCAGATTGTTACGATCATATTTTTAAAGGATGGATTCCCTGAAAACTTTTACCGGTGAATATCCTGTATCATATAGGGCACAGCCCACTGAGCAAGGGCAAAAAACTAAATTAAAAAGATAGTAACTAAATACAATCTTATCCAAATAAACCGATTTATATAAAAACCATCTAATACAATAATTTAAATATAATCTTTTACTTCACTATAAAAACACTTTATAATAACTGGGGAATAAAATTTCATTTTACAGCCTAATCGCATGCATAGTTTAAATATATTCTTTCAGCTGAAGAGGTATTAGAAGT
The DNA here is from genome assembly GCF_049724085.1 of Artemia sp. Qi Xiang Cuo. NCBI lineage: Eukaryota > Metazoa > Arthropoda > Branchiopoda > Anostraca > Artemiidae > Artemia > Artemia sp. Qi Xiang Cuo. Next base: position 21,987,563 of record NC_142794.1, on the reverse strand, counting down.
TAAATTCTCTTTCAATATTCATAGGGAGAACCACTTACGAGAACTTTGCCCTAAAAACTACATGTCTGACAGTTTTCGGAATCCCTTCCGCAAAAAAAGAAAATCTACTAACTTTTCCAACTTTCCTAGAACTTGCATTTAATAATGCAATTGTGGATAAACGTCCTTCCATTTTGTGTGGACTGTGTAACTTAATATTTAAGGGCAAATATGGCAATATGACCTTTAAAACTTGGGCGATATTCACTTCGCTTTTCGGATTTCAAAGTCAATTAGCTATCTCTTAATTTTCTGCCGAAGTCGGATCAAAATTAGCACGCTAGACTTAAAATCCTTTGTGCGTGAGGACAGCGGTTCGAATCTTGGTTTCGCTGGTTATTTAATTTGGGACGGGGTCAGTGGCGTAACTCTTTATGCTTAGCTAGATTTCGAGCCGGCTCTAAATGGGTATTTGGAGAAATATGAGGAAGGTAAAGAGGAAGAACGTGCAAAAGCAAAAGGTGACTGGTCCCCGATTCCCCATTGCACTTCCTGGCTGAAGGGCCATGAAACTGATATCAACACCGCCGGTACGAACTGAAAATTTCGACACCATACTCTTTACTTTCGCCTTTAGTTTTTGTTGCGATGCCATAGAAGGAAAAATAACAATAAATTTGAAATAAACATAGTTTTTTCCGAGTATTGTAATGCAGGGAAGAGATATAATTGAATTGCAAAGTAGGTCTAGGATCAAAAAGAAGTGGAATGTAGTTTGCAAGACCAAGATACCCAGAATATATTATGACATATACATGTGATAAAATTTTATTACACCTTATACGGTGCAAATAAATTTATTTCAATCTAAGTTTTAGAAGTCTAAGTCAATTAAACTTCCCTATTTTGTTGGATTATTTCAATTTTCAATAGGTCTCACTGTTGATCATTTGAATTAAACAAATGTGTGGGAAAAGTTAAGATTGATGTCTTGTTCTTGTTTGTCCGAGTTTCGGTCGTAATAACGAAGCTGAAAAAGAATTTTGAATCCCAAGAACTCCTGCTTAAAAAAAGTTCCATAAAGAACTGATATCACTTTAGTTTTCAAAACTTTTGAAAAACAAGGGAAAAATTTCTGAAAATAGAACAAACATGATCAATGGAGTGCCGCCACTTGGTTTTCGGTCAGAAATTTTTTTCGGCACGCCGGCGGCACTCTGCCGCCAAATTTTATTTCCGCACGGCCTTGCGGGCTAATCAGTAGATAGCTTTAAACTGATTGAATTATATATATTTTGTATCGGGATCAAAAGCCATAAATATATACATATATATATATATATATATATATATATATATATATATATATATATATATATATATATATATATATATATATATATCTACTGATATCAGATTCCGTATTTAAAAATTTTTTTGTTGCTATTTAGTCAAGTCGCTCCTTTCTTACTGTTTGTTACCATAAACTGATTTATAAACTTAATAAATATATAAAAATAAAATAAGATCTGTAAAGGGGAGAAATTTAATTTATGTGAGCCTCTTTAAATAAATTATTAAACTATGCTGCAAAAAATCAAAAGGAAAACTGCTGGTGACAGAATAAGCTCTTTAAAAAATAGTTCTAAGAAATTTTTGGGGGGACTAGGCCTCCACCTTTCTCCTAAATACGCAAATACTTTTTCTGTCTGTTAGCTCTTATTCGTATTTTCTCGTTAGAAGTCAATATGGATAGATTTTTGCAAAGATACTTAGCACGTCATTTTACTTACCACACCTAAATCAACAAATCACTGCAATAACAAAAGGCTAATTATAAACAGGCAAGTGCTTTGCCACTGTGCCAATGGTCCAGCAACACACCTGTGAGCTGCCGAAATATTTTTCCATGCTAGAGTATCCTTCCAATTTCCAACGCTGACAAGCCGCCGATAAATCGACGCGACGTCGGGGTCCTTTAATTTCTAAATAACGGCATTTAAAATTCCTTTAGTTTTTTAATAACGACTCAGGTCGATGAAGGTTGTAAGATTTAACTATGAATGAAAAACGTGACCAAATTTAGTTATATATATGTATATATATATATATATATATATATATATATATATATATATATATATATATATATATATATATATATATATATATATATATATATATATATATATATATTCATATAACCCTAACAATTTTCATGATCTGGCTGAAAAAGGAGCCTCACAGCCAAAAACAAATCATGAACACAGATATATTTTGCAAAAATACTGATTATTTTTGTTTTGATCTTTAACGCCGTAACGACTCTCTTGTGTTTACGCACTGGATTTTAAATTTTTTAACCATGGATGCTCTTAAACCCAGGCGAATATACAAGAATTTGGGAGTCTGAAATGTGCTTTGTCCATTTGAATCTTGAAGAATGATTTGAGAATAAACCTATTGAATGTGACTTAGAGGATAATTGAGGTACACTTGAAGTTTTCGATTTACTCTGTTTGGGAAAGTTAAAGGTAGGCTAGGTTAGGCCTAGGCTAAATGGTTTGTCTCACAGGCTAAGTCTAGTTTTATCTTTGTAATACGGGGACTCTACCCTTTGACTATTGGAAAAAATTACTTTATAAGCTTATATAGAATGGTACTATCCAATCTCCTGTTAATTAAAAACATTTTAGTCATCTTGTTGGAAAATTTGGTCCCTCTGTATAGGAGAAATCTATATTTGCCAACTAGTTGGCAATAAATGTTGCCCCAGCAAAACTTTCCTATTCCAACTAGTTGACTAATAACTTCTCACCAGCAAAACTTAATTTTCCCAAGTAGTTGACAAATAACTTCTCCCCAGCAACACTTAAATTTGTCTAGTTGACAATAAATGTTGCCCCAGCAAAACTTTCATTTTCCAAAGTTTTAAATTGCAAAATTCAGTGCTATTTTTGTTGATGGCATTCAAAAAACTTGAAATGGTAGGTAAATGTTTGGGATAGGCTTACCACCAGATGGCTAATTGAAAATAGTACAGTTTATAGCTCGTATAGCCTAGTGAAAAAAAACCTTAGCCAAACATTACATATAGAAAAAATTGTCTAGCCAACTAGGTGGCTAATATGAATCACAGTGTATAAATTAAATTCAATTAAATTTATTAGAATAAAAAAATAACACAAAAATTAATAACAATAAAGATCCTATAAGATAACTTTTTAAGGACCAAGATAAAAAAAAAATCAAAGTAACACTGAAAGAGAGAAAAAAAAAAATAGAAGAATAAAACATGGCTAATACATATAGGGTATAGACACCCATATATAGGGTAAGACACCCAGTAGTGAGCCACCTACCTATTCTTGGACAGAATCTTTTATACTATTTTAATAACCAATTTACAATGAGCCGTTTGTATGTCTGAGTTTAGGCAGAATTGTCACTTGTTAGTAAATTCAAAAATAGGAGGTGCTGTACAAGTGAAACTATTTGAATTAGTAACCTACTTGTTCAGAAATTCTTCAGAAATTTTGTTATACAAAAATTAAGTTTCTAGGTGGTATAATACAGTAATTAGAGTAGTTTAAATGTCAAAAAGTTTTCAAAGTGATTAAAGTGTCTGACTACTGGGTGTCTTACCCTATACAATCTTTAAATTAGCCAACTGGTTGGCTATTAGATGTCACCTATATATACATTGCAGCCTTAATTAACCAACTAGTTGGCTATTAATATCCCATGTATATATTTGCTTTAATTTTAAATAGGCTAGCCAACTAGTCAGCTATCAATCAAGTTTCTTATGTACTTTGGGGATTAGCTAACTAGTGGGCTAGTCAGCAATCAATAAAGTTTATTATACAATGTAGAGCCTAGAATTAGCTAATTAGTTTGCTATTAAAGTCTCAGCTATGTACACATTTAGATTAGTCAACCACTTTGCTATTAGATCTCATTTATATATACACTTCAGAATGAATTAGCCAACTAGTCAGCAAATAAGAGAACTGTATATAGTTTAGAGAACTAGCTAGCTAGTTGGCTATTAATATCCTATCTATATATAACCTTTATTTTAAAATAGCCAACTTGTCAGCTATCAATAAAATGTCTACTACACTTGAGAAATTATTTAACTAGTTGGCTATTAAAATGGTCACCTATACATAAGCTTGAATTAGCCAAATTGTCATCTGTCAATACAGTTTCTGATACCCTATACAGATAACTATTTGACTCCCTCACCTCACCATTTATGAGTTTTTGAAAGTCCCATTCCCACCTACTTATTACATTTCTGTTGTTTGTTACCTAACACTAGTTTTTGGCAATGTTTTTGGATATTTTTTACCTAGTTTAAAGGAGCCTCCTTTTGATATTCTACGATAGCAGGCTCAATGCGACCACTTTAACAGAAAAAAAAACGAAAACAAAGGACACATCAGCAATGCAACAACGTGATTCTTCTTGTTTATCAATTGGAAGAACTAAACCAGTGCGGACAGAAAACACTAGTTTTTGGCAATGTTTTGATTAACAATGCTGTTTCTACTATACTAACAAAAACTATCATCTGGCTTTCTTAGTTTGAAATTGGGTTGCAGGAAAAAACCATAAAGACCTAATTTAAGAGAACGAAACTTTGTTTTAATTTAAGGAAACTAATTTAAGAGAACGAAACTACCAATAATATATGCTCTTTTTAGGCCATGTGTTTAAGCTACAAGCTGAATGGAAGAAGACCAGCACAATATTTTCCCTGTTACTCCCAAACATGCTCTTGTTTGCAAGAATATCAAGATATTGTTCATGATTTTTTTTTTCTTAATCCTGACCACCTCTTTTCTAACCTCCTTTTCCCTAACCCTCTTCTTGTCCCCTTTTCACTAAATAAAATCCAGTCAACACAATTATCCCAATCCCCCCGCTGTTTAAAAAAAGGATTTGAGTACTTGTTGGCAGACATTCCTAGTTCACTTTTTTCCTTTCCTGTATATAAATAGACTCAATTTGAAAGCCAAATAGTTCACTATTAGAAATATTAGTGTATACTTAGACAGTTTTTCAATAGCTGACTGGTTGGCTGTATTTAGGATGTTTATGCTTAAAGTGGTTTTATATTAGCCAAATAGTCTAAATGTTATCTAGAGACGATGAGTGGAAAGCAAGATATTCCACATCTCTGCCTCAGATCCCTTCAAGCCATCAAAGTAAAATGATAGAATAGAGAAAATTTAAATAAATAGGCACTTCACATAAATTATAATTTGCACTCTGCTGAAGTACTAACATTTTTTCTTAATTGTGGCAGCCTTTTATTCTAACCCCCTTTTCCATAACCCTCCTCTTACCTCTTTTTCAATAAATAAGGTCAACACCCTAGTCCCACCCCCCTCCATAAAAAAAATACTTTTAGCTCTTCCTGGCAGAAAATCCTAGTTTGCTATTTTCTTTCCCTGCATATACATAGACTCAACTCATTAGCCAACTGGTTTGCTATTCTATATTTTTGTGTATGCTTAGACTGTTTTTTGATAGCTGATGGTTGGCTATATCTAGGATGTATATGAATAAAGTGGTTTGATATTAGCCAAGTAGTCTAAACATAATCTAGAGACAATGAACAAAAAACAATATATTCCACACACACCCTCCCAGCCCATCATAGTAAAATGGTTGGAAAGGGAAAATATGAATTAATTGGCACTTCAAGTCAATTATAATTTGCACTCTGCTAAGATAATAACATTTTATCTTAATCTTGGCAGCCTATTTTCTAAAGCCATATTCCCTAAACCTCCTCTTAACCATTTTTCTCTAAATAAAGTCCAGTCAACAAACTTGCCCCTAACCCCCCCCCCCCCCATAAAAAAAAAATTGTTAGCTCTTGTTTACAAGCAATCTCAGTTTGCTATGTTCCTTCCCTGTGTGTATATAGGCTCAATTCAGTAGCCAGCTGGTTTGCTATTTTAAATGTTAGTGTATACATAAACTGTTTTTCAATAGCCAACTGGTTGTTATATATAGGACACTTGATCATAAGTGGTTGGATATTAGCCAAATAGTCTGAATATTATGTAAAGATGATGATCAGAAAGCAAGAAATTCTGCATCCTTGCCTTAGACCCCTAATGGCTCTCATAGTAAAATGATGGGAAAGAGAAAACCTGAATCAATTGGGACTCAAGTCAGCTATAATTTGCACTCTGCTAAGATAATAAAAATTTTTCTTAATCTTGGCTGCCTATTTTTTAACCCCCTAGTTCCTAAACCTCCTTTTAACCATTTTTCACTAAATAAAGTCCAGTCGACACACTTGCCCCTACCCCCCCCCCCCATTAATAAAAATGATTAGCTCTCATTTATAAGCAATCCTAGTTTGCTATGTTCCTTCCCGGTGTATATATAGGCTCAATTCAGTAGCCAACCGGTTTGCTATTTTAAATGTTAGTGCATGCTTAGACTGTTTTTCAATAGCCAACTGGTTGGCTAATCTAAGCAAGTGGATATAGTTGAGACTTTAATAGCAAACTAGTTAGCTAATTCTAGCCTCTATTGTGTATTAGAAACTTTATTGATAGCTGACTAGTTGGCTATTTTAAACTAAAGGTTATATATACTTGGGATCTTAATAGCTAACTAGCCTAGTTAGCTATTTCCACAAGTGTATTAGAAATTGTATTGATAGCTGACTAGTTGGCTATTTTAAACTAAAGTTTATATATACATTGGCCATTAATAGCCAACTAGTTAGCTAATTCTATAGTGTATATACAGTTATCTTATTCTTATTAGCTGACTAGCTGGCTAATTCAGGCTGACAGTTATATAAAGATGAAATCTAATAGCCAACTGATTGGCAAATTTAAAGGTTCCTATATATAAATTTTCCTTAATCTTAGCCACCTAGTTGGCTAAAAAAAAAATTCTATACATAATTTTTCTTCTATTTAACAGCAGGCGGGCTTTTCAATAAAACTATTTAGCCCTTTTCCTTTTGCTTCACTCTGTGGGCTACAGAGCTACTGGCTTGATTGCCTCATATTTATTACATAGATTCAGATATCTTTCAGCAGATCTTTCGACTCTAGGAGTTCAAATATAAGATGATAGATGTCGATTTCTATGCTCTGGCACATAATGATTTGCTAAGGATTTTTTCTCTATATATAAACTTCACTATTTTATATTACCTGTATGGTGGATATCCAAAATGTTTTATATTTGATTTGCCTAATAAATGAGGTTTTAATTGTTATAAATATTTTTTCAACCACTTTTCAATAACTTAACCAATGTTGATAACTGCTGTGTGTGGTTACAAAAATGAAATACCTTTGGGGCCCCTTTAAGGGCTCAAGATAAACTACCCCCAGAAGCAATTCTTTAATTATGAAATAGCATAAAAAAGGCATCAAATGATGTTTTCGCTTTCATCTTAGCTAAATTATGCAGCCCACTGCAAATTTACCATGAAATTTTCAGGGATAGGTCTACAGGCTAAAGTATGTCCTGGGAAGGTGTTTTGAAGTCCCTACCTTCACTCCTTCTCCCTTTAGAGGGTCCTTAAATTTGCTTACATGACAGGTACCTATTGAAATTTTGACAAAGCAACATCTTACCTTAATTTTCAGTTATCAGTTTTTTTTTCTCTCTGGCTTTAGTTCTGAAAATGCAATTCCTGTTATTTGAGTAGAATTTTAAGCCATATCAATGTTTTCTTTTAAGTTTTAGGAAATGCATTTATATATCTCTAAAACTTCATAAATTGGGATTGAGCAAAGTTGTGAAGTTGAAAACAATTTTATGTACATCATTTAAGCAGAAAATCTATTTTGCAAGGTTTGCTTTTAGAACACAAAGATTTCTAAAGGTTAGGACCCTCTAGAGAGCAATGGAGTGGAGGTAGGTACTTCAAAATACCTTCCTGGGACAAACTTTAGCCTGTAGATCCACCCTGAAATTTTCATTTTCCTAACATAACCCCTTTCCAAGACAGCCAAAAGTAGCTAAAGTAGAATTTTACAATAGTGCTGAATTTATTTGTTAGGAACCATCTGAATTTGAGACAGTGGTGCTTGTTTGATAAACCCTCTACCAATCAAGTTTTGCATTCATTGATGCATTATAGAACTGGTTTGAAAGCAATACTTAATTCATAATAAGCAGAATAATTATACCTAACACATTAGGCATGCAAACCCAAATTTGTGTCTAAAGTATTATATTTTTATCTAACTTTGGCATATTTTATTATGATTGAGTGTCAGAGAAACATATTAGAAGAATATTAGGTATTGGGTATATCATACAAGTATCAAGATAGATAAGACAGTGCTTTTTTTTTTAGCCAAAACATGAAAATTCAGTCTGAACTACTTTTAGACTCAATTCTACCAGTGTTGGAGTTTAAATTTCACAGTTCTTGAGGAAGGGAGTTTATAGATACTCTAACCATTAAATGAGGCTTACTAAGGGATAATCCCAACCGTTTAAGGATCTCTCAGTGCTATAATCTATATTCTTGACTTCTTGTTCTGTTGACAATTACTCCTCTGTTTATGCCTGCAATATCTAGCATTGCAAAGAAGATTGCAAGTGGCCAGCTTTGACAGCAACAGGTGAAAGGGTAGTCAACCCAAACCGTCAATGCCAGATTTATGTATGCTGTAAAACTGGATTATCTCTGTCATGCCTGAGTTTGCATCTATCATATTTATGTTGTGCATTGAAGAGATCAAAGTTATTGTTTTGTTCTACTTAGGCACACACAGCACAATAGTGTTCTTCTTAGCAAAACTGAAGATCAAGGAACCAGGCTCATGAACCTTTTGTGGAAGAAATGCTGTTGAGAGCCTGTGCATGTTTGTGCTGAAAGTTCCCAGTACCCTGGATGGCCCTTGGACACCATGTGATTGTGATATTGCATTGAAAGGAAGCTAGTATGTGAACTTGGAGACTGCTGCTTGAACTGTTTTGTTCTGCTGTCTTTACCAATTAGCATACTCATGGGCTTCTTCTGCTGCCTTGCCAGAGGAACATCACTTTTATTTTAATCAGAAATGGAATAAGCCATAGTCTTGTCTCAGTAACACAAATTACATACTGTGAGCAACACTTATAAACAATGAAAAAATATAAATTTCCTAATAATAATAAAAAACAACAAAAAAAAAAAAAATATACCCTACAACAAATATTCACTTCATGGTCCTAAGTACTGCCTTCCGTAAAAAGAGGATCCAACTAATGATGTTTTGAAAGTTGCAATATCATTCACCAGAACTACATTTTGTTGAATGCACTCAAGGTCTGGGGTCACTGTACATCTGAAAAACAAATTTGATGGGCATCTACCTCCTTCTCTTCTTTAGTTTAAACTTCTATGACATCTTCTTCGATGTCCTCTTCAACCTGAGAATTAGGATCCCTCTTGCAACCTTCATCTTCATTTGGTCAATCTTCATGTATATTGTTGGACCTGGATTTATTACTGAAAGTTACATTTACCTAAACCAACTACTTTTCAAGATAGCAAGATACTCCTAAAGTAGAATTTTACTGTAAGTACATTTATTGGATTCTGAAGCAGGTAATAAATAGTGCCTAGTAGTCTCTTCAGTTAATAACATCTGACTGAACACATACTAGCCTACAGCTCAAAAACAGAATCATTATATGAAAGACCCATTCATTTTATATATTTAAAGGACTTTATATATTAACTTGAAAAAGAACTCTTTGTGACAGGGGATGGGTACTTGGATAGTGGCTAATTTCATAGAAATAGCACTGAAATTATAGACCTTTCCTTACAGAGCTACAAGTTAGGTGAACATGCCACTCAATGCCTTTTTCTAAACAATCTTTATAAATCTTGAATTGGGCTATTGAGAAGAAAACATCTCTTACCTCATAATACATAGAATAATTATAGTTTACACACTTTGACTACAGCTCTACTTTACTTTACCCCCAACCCTGCTAATGTTCAAATATACAGCATATAGCCTAAAGTATGTATTTACTGTATGATGTCTGGTTTTGATTTCTTCACAGTTGATTTGATTCATAGATACATGGGTTGAAAAAGAGTAAGGCATTGGCACAATACACAGGAAATATATACTTTGGGCTAAATATTTGCACATTAGAGGGGGGTCTAGGGGTAAGTATAGTAGAGCTGCCATTGAAATGTGCTAACTACAATTATGCTGCATATTATGAAGTAAGAATTGTTTTCTTAACATTTTTTCTTCTCAACCGCCCCCACTTCTGGCCCTTTTCTATAGCCAAAAAATAAGAAAAAAGATACTGTCGGTAAGGGTCTATAAAGGGCAAGAAATTGAATTTCTGAGGAAATGACTATTAGCCTATATTCGGAAAGAATAAAAAAAAGTCATCAATTGGTGTGTTCACCTAATTTATAGCTCAGTAATAGAAAGGTTTCCAAATTTACTGAAATAGCCTATTGTGATTAAAATGTATCTTTGAGAGACATGGTTCCTAACAGTGGATATGATACAAGTCTAGATAGTTTTAGAGGGTTGAGGCTAAGCTAGCAGATGGTTGAAACTGGGATGGTTAAGGCTGGCAGAATGCAAACTAGGAAATTTTTTTCTTATAAGATACTTTCCTTTTCTTATAAGAAATCTTAAATAAAAGTAACAATTATATTCTAAACCATTTAAATAAAATTAGGGCAAGACCCCCAGTACTTAGATAGTGTGTAATCTTTACAAATATCTTGACTAAAATGTAACTTTCTGAAACATAGACATCAGGCAGATAGTGTGTAAGTCTGTCTGTGATTTAGATACTTTTTTCTTACTTTAATGTTCTCTTCAACATTATGCAGTATTTTTCAAGATTTAGCTCAAGCTTTTAATGTGTGATTAAGATGAATCTTAACTTTTCATTTAAAGCATTCAGTATTGTAATTCTACATGGTGAAAATATTCAAGCTAATCACATTCTCATTAAGAACATTTGGACATGTGGTGTGATAGATATTTTATATTGATTCAAATATTACAGTGGTGATTAGCTATCAAACTACAGGATATCTTACATTGTTCTTGGTAAAATTCTAGATGAGAGACATTTGTCTCTCTTGGAAAGTAATTGAGAAATATAGAGAATTCAGAATTGTGAATTCACCAAATCAAGATTCTTTCACAATAGCCTATAATGGCTACTACCATGACAATGGTGCCCCCCCTATTGATGCCAAGTGTGTCCCTAAATAATATATCTACCTTTTGCTATATATTCCTAGCCTGGTCAATAACGTCACCTCATTGAAAAATAGTAAGAAAAGTTGGATAAATATATTGTTTAGGCCTATAATGACGTCAAATTGTTGGTAACAATGAAATGAAACATGAAAACTTGACTCATAAAACCTTTTGCATATTATTAAGCATGAATTTTATTGTTAAATAGTTTTCTTGTAATGTCCTATACATCCTAGGGCTATATCACCCTACAGGTACGATGCATTATTTTCAGCCATTGTATTTAAAATATGGTATTATTCTAAAATACCCTTTTGTTATTATAGCATTTCCTTTAGAAGAGGGCATAAACCAGAATGCTACTCTTATCTCATTTATATTGCAGCTCCTCTCTCCTTCCTTTACTAATACGTGGATAGAGTGGCAAGTTTCTGGATATTTTCATTAATTCGTTAGCTAAAAGACAACATAACTGCTCAATCCACCTTTTAATGCTTTCTCCAAGGGTGCCACAAGGTCCCTAAAGTCCCTAAAACTTGAAAAGGTTCCTCAAAGTCTCTAAAAAAGCTCTCAGCTCCCTTAGAGTCCCTTTTTGCAATGTTAAGTCACGTCAATACTTCATCTAAGAAGTCTTTTTAGTGTGTTAGTGACCATTAGTTTCCTGAAGACTGCAGTACAACTTCAAGTCTACAACATCCAAGTCTTCTTGATAATGATAAACAAAGAGATTGGATGTCCTCTACCTCTGGAGTCACTTAAGCTGTTACGCTTTTTGTATTTGCATTTTTAGATAATGTATTCCCAGAGATTCGACATTCTTTCTCAGCTCGCTCTTAATAGATTAATAACTTGACCAAAGTTGCCATTGATGTCAAACCCTTGCATACCTAATCCTTATGCCACTTTTGCAGTGGTAGCTGCAACCTAGTAAAGAACCCCTTTTCCGCCAATAAAAGTTTCTATTTCCAAGAGGGCTACCAGTTATTCACTTTTAACTTGACAATCATTTTTAGTCTTGAAATTTTTCTTTCAGAATGAAAAAAAAAGTCTCAAACCTCTCGAAGATGGCCTCAAATCGAAAAGTACACCATTAGAATTGCCATGTCCGAAATCTTTCATTAGAGGTTTATAGCCCCTTCTCTGAAACCAAAAAACTGACGGCATCATTATGTCTCCTTTTTTTAATCCCATGCTGTTAGGTAGTATTAGATTGCTATGTTTACGTAATGCTATATGGTATATTGCTCTAGGCCTAGACTACGAAATGGGAGGTTTCAAGCTCAAGTCTAGTACTTGAGCTTGTTTTGCAAATGGTGTAAAATCAAGCAAGACATGGGCGGGCTCCTTTTTTTAGAAGTAAAGTACCCAAGTTCCCAATTGTCAATTAAAACCACGATTGGGAAACAAGAATGTCATTTCAAGTTACGAAAGTTCTCTCTTGAACCAGAAAGAGCTGGTTAAAAGAGTGAAAGGGAAAAATGGAAGCTTGCAGAAAAAGAGCAAAAAAAGCAAATGCTCAATTAACGTTTTCGAGCAAACATGGAATAAAGGGTCCGGAAAAGTCTTTACAATAAAAAACTAAGCTACTGGGTACTAGGAGCCAGCTACTGACAAGATATTTGAAGAAGTCAGAAATCAGCTTAAGATGGGCATTGAGAAGAAAGACTCGATTGAAATTCAACTCACTCAAACCATATTGGATGGGTCACTTTTGTTGCACACAAAACAGAAAAAGGAATCAGCAGCTATAGAATGTACTCAGGTACTTATATGCAGAAATAAAGGCAGTCACTGATAACTGCACGTTTGAAGGTCTAAAAGATGAAAAGTCAAAGCCAATAAAAACAACAAACAAAAAACAAACAAGTTAGAAATGTTGAGGTCTTATGATGATTTTCAGGTCATTAATCAAAGTAATGACCTGTATTCTTTGACCTGTAACCTTTGTATTCTTTGAGTTTTTATGCCTTCATAGTTGAAAATCAAGGGGAAAAAGAAACCTGGGAAGATCCACATGGAAAGCCGAGGGGTTGGATCACCTTGATATTACCCATTTCTTTCCAGAAGATGATGACACCACATTGCTGACTGTCCTGGTTCCAAATTTATTAAAAATGGTTTGAATATTGAATATGATGCTGATTGTATCATTTGTACAGTAAATAACAGTTTGGCCATGTACCACTGATCCCTTTTTTGGTGTCAAGAAGGTCCCTAAAGGTCCCCTTTTCTGCCAAAAAAAAGTCCCTATTTTGACTCCCTAAACCTGTGGCAGCCCTGTTTCTCCAAATATATTTATTGTTACCATTACAAATTCCATTTTGAGTCCTTAAAGACGTCCTTAAAGTTCTTGAAGAGTTTCCTTATTATTATTATTTTTATTATTGTTGTTTTTTGCTTAAAAACTAAGTTCTAATGCTTATCAATATTTCATTGTCATTTATTACAAGTGTATATATTGTTTTCAACCAAATATAATAAACTTCACAATCTGTAAGTCTTTTAGTTTGCCATTTTAAAAGTAGGATTGATGCATCAATGGGACACATAAAAAATTGCTTTTGTTTACCAATTGAACTTAAATATTGCAGATTACCTTTGCTTTCAGATTACAAAGTTGATATAACAAAAAAAAGAACAAAATTAATAGGAAAGCCAATAATAGCTTACAGAAAATGAGCCAAATTACATATTGCTTTCAAGCAAGGAAGTTAAGTTTAGTGACAAAATTACTGTCCTTCAGGAATCAAATAAAAAAAACAAAAAACATACCGTCAATTCTCTGTTTGTGGTCCCTCTAAATATAAAATCACAGTTGCTTCCCAGCACCCATTTTGATGTTAGGTAATAGCAGTGCGATATGCACAAAACTTTGATGATTTTTCTTTTTTAATTTTATTTTTTGTACCATAAGCCAATTTTTGATCAGGAATAACTGAGAATAGGTGCAAGTGCACAAGATAAGCAAACTTTGGATACAACCCAGGGCTCTATCTGGCCATATCAGGGGGACTTGGACATAGTTGTGACAGCTTCAACTTTCCACATTATATATATATATATATATATATATATATATATATATATATATATATATATATATATATATATATATATATATATATATATATATATATATATATATATATATATATATATATATATATATATATATATATATATATATTCTGACTTCAGTCTTACAACACAAACTTAGTGGAACAAAATGTACTGGAAAAAAGGAGAATTGAAACAACTTTTTTAGGGCCCAACCTGGAATTTATGATGATAGCATTTAGTTTATTTGTAAAGAGCATTAAAGGGCACAATAAATAACAAATTAATTAAAATATCTTTCAATTTACAATAGAGTCCTAGGCTCAACACGAAGTTGTTTTTTTTTTTTTGTTTTTTTTTAAAATTTGCATCATGGTCCAATGGTTTACAAGAAATAAGTACAAAAAGAATGAAATGGCCAAAATCAGCAATATTTTATATGAAGTCCTTGGTTTTACCCGTGCATTATGGGAAATGGCTTAGATACAATTGCGAAAGTAGCAATTTTATGATTGTAAAAAGGTATTAATTACCAAATCAAAAGTTTTTTCTGTTTTATTTTCGTGTTACAGCATCCTTTTTTATTGATGTGAGAGTTTGGTTAAATTTTAAAGAAAATATTCCACAAAAAGTGATTATTTGTTCTTTGTCTATAATAATGTACCATCAGGCTGACAACGCAACCAAGATTAGTGTGAGGGACCCTTTCCTCCGAAAAAAAAAATTTAAGATAAAATGTAAAATGATGAAATGAAAGTTGTATGAAAATGAAATGTAACAGTTGATGAAATGAAATGAAAATGAACGGTTGATGAAAATGAATTGAGTTTGTAAGCTAGTGTACAATGGCATAATAATTGCACATTGTTGTAGATTTATGATGCTTATGAGTTTAACTGTGCACAAGGAGAGGGATTACTTACCACCTAAGATTGGTGCGAAGAAATCCCCCCGCCCCCTAAGACACACTCATGGAAATTTTAAAAAGCTATGTCTGAAAGTGATTTTTTTTTCCTATTTTAAAACTCCCTGTCTTAAAAATAATCTGATAACCAGCCCTTTCCCCCTTATGAGGGTGGGAAGCTTCTGCAATTGTATTTATAAAGCATACATCATCGCACATAAACCTTAGTGTTTATCATCTGTCTACTTTAATATTGTCTTTTTTCAGGAATGTCTTCAAATGATATAGAAAAACTAGACACTATTTCTAAGAAAGATGGGCTTCGAAATCCAAGAGCAATACTTCTGCTTGTTTTGTGGTATATATTCAGTGGATGTACACTGATCATGAATAAGTATGTATTGACCTACATGGGAGTACATCCTATTCTCTCTGGTAAGAATATTTTCCTTATTACAACCACTGTATTATTGTACGTCGGGGTCGCCAACTGGACACGTTTTATGCCAAAAGGACACATTCTCAAGCGTCGGGACACAATGACATAAAAGGACGAAAAAGTGACACATTTTAGAAATTTGGGTCATAAAAAGGCAAAACTGGTTTCATATTTTGGTTAAAAAACAATTTCACTTTTCACCAAAGTAGTGATATTCTTCTTTTTGTTTTTGAGCATCCAACTTTCGCCAGAGATGTCGTAATTAAAGGATTTTCTTGTAAGTAAGGAATTTACATGTTTATATGAGTTTTTTGCTTTCACGCTGTCATTTTGTTTTGATGTTTCATATAGGTTTTTTGATTTTCATTGTGTTTGATGTTAACTGGCCGCTTTGAAATAGGTTTACAAAGCGTCTTTTGGTCAATAGTACAACTGGTAAAAAAAATAACCTCTAGTTTTTGAGATTTCTAGATGTACACATTTTAGCTAAAAATGACACATTTTTGGATGCCCTGAGGACACATTCAGGGACCCAAAAATTGGCAACTCTGAGTAGCGTTCTTGTTCCTCACTACAAAATTGTTATAGTAAAATCTCTAATGGCATACCTACGTTTGAGTCCATCACTGCTGTTTTCAGGTTAGTTTCGATGAGTCTTCATTTCTTCACAGAGTCGATCATTGCACAATTTTATCATACGATTTACATTTGATGGAAAATGATGACAAGAAAATTCATTTCTTGTCAAAAAGATTTTAAAGCTTTATAACTGCAATGTGTTTACTGTTATAAAAACTAATGAGAAAAGATGTATAACCAGTTTTGGTCAGGAAAAGAGAAGTAAATATGAATTAATCCAAATAGGGGCGATCATGGCCCTTTCGCTGTTTTTTCATTAAAATGTGAAACCAGTAAATTAAAGCGAGTATGATTTTGCGCGACTTTAAATCCTTAGGTATTAGGTATCTTGGCTAGTGTTTAGATTTCGGGTTGTCATGAATGCCAACAACAGTTTATTTAAAAATTTGTTGTTGTCAATTTGTAATACAATTTGTCTTTTGCCCTTATGATCTTTGTTCATATAATATTTTGCCCTAGAGAAGTGTTACAACCTTCAAATTTTTTCTTCTCATATGTTCCTTCTCTAATAACGTGTATTCATAATCTATATCTCAATAATAGATGGTATTCTAGTTAAGTGCAAGGCGTAAAATACCGCTGGGTATCTTTCCAGGCAATGGTAAGTTTCAAGTTAAAATGACAGTTAAGTTCCTCGCTAGTGGTATGTTTACGTTTTTGGTCTACAAGGACTTTCGATTATATCTAAGTCACCCTTGGAAATTCAGTTGCTTCAGAACATTCCTCCCCACAAATTTGCAATCACTAGATTCGGTAGTTGAGTCCTTCAGTTATCCAAACAACAAAAGTACGAAGAACAAAAGGGAAATCTTTTTGTAAGACAGTGGAGATAATTTGAATGAATATTTCGGCCCTATTTCCAAGGGCCGTCCTCATCAAGACAAAAATATATATAAGAAAAAAAGACTCACAACAACATGCGACCAATAAAACAAAAAAAGTGGAAATTTTTTCAAAACAATCCTAGAATCATTACTTCAGCGAAGTTCAACCAGGACTGATAAAAAATAAGGTAAAACAAGACGATTCAATGAAATGAAAGAAAATAAATTAAAAACATGTTCTTATTGCTAATCCAGCCTTTTTTGGCAGCTAACCTCAAAGGTCTTTTTGTAACCGGTTCTGTGTTAATGTCTATCGGTTTTTTAAAATATTTTGTAAGATCATTTTTTATTTAATTTGTGTATAGAGCATTTAGTGTATATTCCCCCAAGTCCCTATTTAATGAAATATTATTATTAATCTTAAGTCTGATTTCAATTGATTCTCGGACTACCTGCTTTATGCCTAGGTCATTGCTAATAAGAGCGGATTAATCAAAAAGTATATTGTGGCTAGGATTTTCAAAAATATGGCTGCCTAATGCAGAATCAGATGAAACAGTGGAAATATTAGAATTTAAAGCTTTGACAATATCATCTTTATGCTGTTGTATGCGCTTTTCTAAATTCTGGTGTGTTCTACCTATATAATATTTGCCACAATCGCATGGTATTTGATAGACCCCTCTTTGGCGAGTAACTGGGGTTTTATCTTTACCAGAATTTAGAAAATTTATGATTCTAAAATTATTTGTGAATACTACATGCAGATTATTTTTTGTGCAAACTTTTTAAGATTTGTAGTGATTTTTGGGATATAGGGGAGGTAAATTATATTTAAGGGCTTGTCAGACATCTCACTTGGTAAACTATCATTAATTTTACGGGAATGTCTTTTCAGTCTACAGTTAATTACATTATTAATAAATATCATAGGATACCCATTTCCAAAAAGTATGTCCTTGATAAAGTTTAATTCTGCTGTGATGTGGGAATCAGAACAAATATTTAGGGCGCGATCGACGAGGGATATTACGACTGCTCTTTTCGTCGCTATTTCAGTTATCCAGTTTTGTGTTAAGACTCACCAACACAAGAGGAATTTACAGATGTTGCAAGTCAGATCAATAAACTGTTTCTATTCTTCTACGATCCTGGGAAAAATAGATATGCAAGAGCTTCGCCTCACACTAATAAATTATTCAGTTCGTTGGGTCCAGAATACAAAACTTTGCAACTGTAATTCCCATTTTTACAACCGTTTACTATGGATCTGTGAAAATGCAGAATACTTAAAATCTTGTCTTGAATTTAACGCTGAAAAGTCTGACGTAGTGCTTTTTAACCGGGTTTGTTAACTGGAAAGGCCCACTTCCTCATGAAATTGTACTTGGGAATTAAAAGATCTGCCGTTCTGACCAAATTGTTTACCTTGGTATTCCCATTGGAAATACCATTTTTCACACTCGTCATCTAACAGAAGGCATCAAACGTCGCATATCAGCTTCATATGATTCCATAGTCTCGTCTAAACTTCGTTTCAATCGCCGTTATCTTGCAATGCTGTACAATATGGTTGCTCTCCCCCACATCCTCTACATTGCACCCTTCTAGAAGATTCTTACAATTGCCGATAAATTGAGAATCCGCTCCACTTTCTTCCGTTTCGCAAAAAAAAACTTACTTAGATGGACATCCAATTTGGACGCGCAATTCAAAACTTATCAATAGTCTTCACATAGCAGATACTCCTATAACCGTTGCTAAACTTATGGAGAAACACAACCAAAAGATTTCAAGACATGCTTGGAGCCGACTTCTTCAACTCTACTTACGTTGTCATAGTTGTATAGTGATATTTTACTTTTGTTTTGTTTTCTGTTTTTTTTTTCTCTCTTAGTAGTTCTGTGTAATTTTCTTTTTGTATGAAGATGGGTTTTTTAATAAATTATAATAATAATATGGAACAAAAAATAAATGGATCATCCATCATAAAGCTTCAAGATTATCAAACTCCTGTCACGTTTTTCTGACTCTGAGCCATCAACAGCTGAGAGGCATGATATCATGTTACGGAATAGGGGACAAACAGTCAGAGGACCATTATGAAGCTTCAAGATTGTCAAACTGTTGTCACGTGTTTCTAGCTCCGATTCATTAATACCTGAGTGGCATGATGTCACGAAAAATGACCAGACAGGTTATTTGAAGTTCAGTTCAATGATTTGGAGGAGCAGCTGCTCTTTTTGTGGCATTGAGGAAGTTTGAATTTACCTCAAGCTCGACCTCTTACAATCCCATTTGGAGGTATAAAGTCGGCCTTTGATCCTCCTACACATCCCATTTACTTTCCCCCCTCCCCTAACTGTAAAAAACTCATTATTATGCCTACAAGTTAATACCAGAACTCTGGTATTGTTCAGAGCATTTTCTGGTACCAATATTGAAACTACTTAATAGATAATTTCTCAACATGTACTTGAGGGGTAGTCAAGGATATTGATAATATATCCATGCATATATTAACGTCTAAGGCTCCCAAATTATCAGTTTTATTGCTTCACGTGATTTTACTTTTCCTATAACTGTGGGATAGAGACTGTACAAATTTCTTTATCCTGCTTAGAAAGCTGCCTTATTAACCCCCCTCGTGCCTCTATCACTTAAATGTATCGGCAACTGTTTTTTTTTCTTTGGTGACTGGATTATACATATTCAAGGTTTTTTCTATTTTTTGGTAAAAATGGTCAGCTAATGGAAAGATTTTAGCCATTATGTATTAAGCACATACCTGCATATGAGTTGCCTGTTAAAAAAAAAACGAAAAAAAAAACAGCTCTGTTTTTTCGAATTTTGAGCAGATTATAAGCACTTTCTGTAATCACCTAGTTATGCAACAAGCTTCAAATATGAACCCGAATATTAGTATCCGGCCTCGCCATGGCTGCGCGGCAGACTTCTATATGTAGATTCTCAATGTCCCTTGTCTTCTAACCGCAGACAATATGAGCCTCTTCTTGGTGTCTAAACGTCACCATGGGTTCGATACAACCACCCTGGGAAAAATACGAATTCTTCCTTAAAGTTGTGACCTATTTAGATCGTTTTTTTGGCAAGAAATGTCAATGTGCCAGTTTTAAGAAAACAACTATGTAGCCGATTTTTAGGCTTGGCCTCGGAATGGCTACGCGGCAGGCTTGTATATATTAATTCTCAATGTCACTTACCTTGTAATCGCGGGAAAATTGAGTCTTTTCTCCATTTTATAACGTCTTCATAGGCTCTGTACAACCACACTGGGGAAAATACCAAATTTTTCTTAAAGTTGTGACCTTTTTAGATCGTTTTAGTGGCCAGATGTGCCAATATGCCACTTAGGAAAAAAGAAACTATGTGGCCGATTTCAGAGCCGGGCCCCGGCACTCGGCGTGGGGTATGCTTGTATATATCGATTCTCTTTGTCCTCTTTGTTTGCTACTCTTTCTCTGGGAAAATGGAGGGTTCCCCAGGGAATACATATAACGTTGAAGGATCGCAATGTCTTGTAATCAACAGTTGCGTAGTTTATGGCATCTTCGTAGGTTTTTACTAGGTTTGGCGCCACATTTTGTTGGTATCGAAGATTTTGATGGCGTTGTTCTTCTAACATAATTTTTCTTCCTTCTTCAGTTTCATTTTTGACTCGTTTTGATTTTTGCTGTCACTTGTCTTTTAACATCACAATTCTTTGTTCTTCACACCATTTTTCACATGATCTGATACTCGCCTTCTCGCTATCGCTTGTAATTCTTGCTGCCGCTTATCTAACCGCATATCCTATATATATATATATATATATATATATATATATATATATATATATATATATATATATATATGTGTGTGTGTGTGTGTGTATATATATATGTATATATATTATCAGATTTGTGTTCCATAATTTTTAGTCCTATTTCGCGTAACATATAAACATTTTTCGGTTGTGAGGATAGTCAGTACTTTTGACTGGGATTGGCTAACCAAGCGAGAAAAATCAAGCAGTAAAAAACTGCCTTTTTATGGTGACTTAGGAAAGTCAATAACTATTGCTTATAATTATAATTACAACATTGCTGCTTTTTTTAGTTTTTTTTTTCAGACAAGAAGTCATGGGAATATAAACACTTTCAAATTTATTGGGAAAAATTGTGATACCGCCTTTTCTGGTTCGGGACACATTTTCAAAATTTGAACTTTTTTATGGTATAGCTGTAAATCCTGATCTGCTTTATTCCTTCTTGGATTTGATATTGTCTTTGATTTTGCTTTACTCAGCTTATAATTTAAATTTGTAAAATATATTATTTACATTTTTTTTTTTCAGCTATGGGCCAAGTATTGATGTGTTTTTTTGGTGGAATTTTTATAAGCCAATTTTCATGTGGTTTGTTCCGTGGAAATCATTTTAAGACAATCAGATCCAAGAATTTTTATCGATCCATGCTATTTCTCGGATCATTAAGGTAAGATTGTCTCCAAGATCTGCAAAGTCATCATGTTGAACAGAGGTGCACACAGCTCTGACCCTAAGGGGGGCATCTGAGAATTTTCCCACGGAGGAGGTGCTACCCTAAAATGAATCCGAAGGACCCCGAGTCGCTAAAACTGAAACTTATGGTCTATATAGGCTTTTTACAACTCCAGGGAAAATACTCAGATTGTTGAAATAAAAACTCAGAAAATACGCAGAAGACGAGCTAAAAAAGCAAGTTAATAACCCTCTACGGGTCGAATCTGTGTTTACCTTTCTATTACAGCCTGTGTTTGTATAAATGAATTAACCCGTTAAGTTGTATTTAAAGATTGAAAACCTTATATTTTACGAATCATGTTGGGGTTTTATTTTAGGGACGGGGGGCTCATGGGTGCAATTTGTACCTTCTATTTTCCAAAATGTAGACATCGGTTTTAACAAGTTTTCAACATTACCATCTTTTTCACTAAAATAAAGCAGTAAAAAAAGACCGACTGTTTAATTTCGAGCCCGTACCATTGGGCCGAAGAGTTTAATTTTATGATACCTTTGTTCTCTCTGAGTGATGTTGGCTATTTAAAAATTTTTAAAAATGTTTTGTCTGAGAATAGAGTGGGCAGTATACATATCATTGAAGAAATTTAGGAAGAACATCCCTTGTTCTTGGAAGCTCTTCTGTACACGGAAGCGTATGTACATCCTCTAATAATAATATAATCAAGATGGTTTGCTTTCTCATTGTGATGGTGTGCTTTCAATCATGATGGTGTGCTTTCATTTTGAAAGCACAGGAAAGAAAAGAAATCTTTATTTTTGCTTTGAACCATAGATATGTATATATATGTGTGTTAGCGAGAGCTCGTAGGATGAATTGAATGTTCTGAATTGAAAGAATGTATCTTATCTTAGCTAACTGTCTCAACCAAGGTTTTGGAGTTAAATTTAGTGATTTTGTTTTATCTTTTGAACAAATATTTTTAGAATCAGTAGTGCATGATTGATCCAAAAGTTGAACAAGCTGTAGCCTAGGGCTTTCACTTTTGGGGAGCCCAAAAAAGAAGACCCATTTTCAATGATTGTCAGTCAAAATAAAAGTAGCTTTTGCATGATAATAATTTTATGTAAAATAGACATCGTTCTCTACTCTGGGACAATTTAGGACTCTCCAAATTAGACAATCCATCTTCTATATTTTACATGTCAACGCAATAGTAGCTTTTGGATGATAACAATTTTTCGTCAGTAGCAAGTTTTTCTAGGAGGTTCCCCAAAATAGAGAACACATAGAATCACATAAACTACCCATAGAATAAGCTGAATATTGATACTACAGTGAAAGGCGAAACGAGAAATCGAGTCATCAAACATTCTGATTTAGGACTTTCCTGAACATGAATCTTATCGAAGCTAACCATTGTCATCAGTATGTTCGACGTAGTAAATGCTATTATCCTTGGTTCTTGATAGTCAGACAAGTCAGGATTAAACAATGACAAAATTCCCTAATGTAGATGCTATATTGAGATTTATTTTTCTTAGCAAGGTGCTTACAAATCCCTGAGAATTAATAGGCCTATATTTTTGTCAGCCGAGGAGAAAAAAAAATGAATTATGAGCATCAATGAATCAAAAGTTCCCTTAGTCTGAGGTGCGTATAAAGGGATAAACTATCACTATCGTTTGTTAATGCTATCATCGATTTCGCTTTGGCAAAAAGGAAATATTTTAGTTTCATATAAGTGCCATTTAGTACCAGTTGTTAGCACAAGGATGGTTTATATGGACCTCTAAGACCAACAAAGTAAATTTTACTAATGGAAGCTCCAGTCTTTGAATACTTCTTAAAGTGTATTTTGGATAACTAAGTGTTTTTACTACAAAATAGGATATAGAGAGACTGAATTGGGGTACAGAGCATGCTGAAGTTAAGGGGCTGGACTATAAATCTCAGTTTGATAAAAAAAAAAGGTCAAATGTCTCCTTTAGATTATTACAGTGGAAATGCACGCTTGTTTGATAAACAATTATTTGTTGTGATGTAACTTGAATATACAGATATTTCCTATATGAGGTAACAGATTATACCTAATTTTCTCAGCACTTATAATTTTTTTAAGGCTTGCGTTTGGTTTGTTGTGTTTTTAAGTCATGTATCAGAGACATACGCTTTATTTTTGTTAAGGGATAAGATAGACTTGTTTCTTAACATCTGCAGTATGCATAACAGTTCTTTATACCTTTTGTTCTTTAGAAATAGACGAAATCAAAAAAATAAATATTTTAGAATAACTAGTTCTTTAGTAAAATAAGAGTTCTAGAGTTCATCAGAAGGATGTTGTTCACTTGTTGTCAACAGATAAGCTCTTTTTGACGTCACAGTAGATACTAACGGCCAACAGAAAATTCTTTAATCCTTATAACATCACTGGAGAGATTAGAGAATATTTCTTTGTGAATTATGCTGTTAAAAAAATTTGTTGCGTTTTATAAGGGTTTTGACATTTCCGAGTTTCTTATGAATAAAAATAGTTTTAAGTTAAAGATCTGTTATTCTGCCATCTATACATTTTTCGATTGCATTTTAGGTTTGCTTTCTAGGTATTTGAAATTCGTATTCGGCACTGAAATAATGCCTGGACTTAGCTTCGAGCCTTATCATGTCCAAGCCTGGCTCCGTGTTTTGAATTATTTTTGAACGGAAAAATTGAAGGAAAAGTAGGCCTTGGTTGTAGATTGTCTGTGCAATTGAAGCTGAAAAACAAGTTACCGCATTTTCAATAAAGAAGGCAAATTCTATTTCAATATTTTCTTTTATCGATTTCTATCAAAAATTAATTTTGGAGCTAAAGAAATCCTGTATTTACTCCTTTTATGCTGATACACTTTTTTCTATTTTTAATCGATAAAAGTGAATTTTGATATTTTATTTGTCTGAATTTTTCCTTTGCTTTCTTATAATAGTGTGTAATAAATGTTTTCTTTATAGTTAATCTATTCCATCCACAAGATTAGTTGAAAAGACATAATATCAGTATGTTATACAAAAGCCATAGAAAATCGAAGAGAATTGAATATTTTGCCCTCCTATATTGCAGTTTTGGAACGGACACTTAATATCACAGAAACTCCGGGACATAAATGTTGATATTACTGAGTTTCTAGCTTAGTACACCTTGATGTGCAATACAAGGCCATAAAGTTAAAAAAAAAAATCGGATATTTTCCCCATTGGAATTTAAATTCACTAACTCGTTCTTAGGCTAAACAAGTCCGTTTCTTATAAGTCCCTTTTTCCCAGTCTTCCCATAGTTTTTCCGTTTTTCGCAGTCTCTTTCCTAGCTTTTCCCCAATTTTTGTTCTAAGTATTTTTCATTCTTGTCCCTAGATTTTTCTTTTTTCCCAGTCTTTCCTAAGTTTTTCCCCTTCTCTCAGCCATATTTCCAAACTACCTGACTGAAACTTGACACTTTATATTTAGATTGTTTTTACAGCGAATCGGGATTTTGCATGCCTTTGTACTGAGCGTGGTTTTAGCTCATATGTGCACAAAAGCGGGACTGAGCTCATTTTCGCCCTGAACGAGGATTTAGATCGTAGTTGTACAAAGTCGTTCTGTTGGGGGTATGGCTCATCCCCCCCCCCCCCACTCCCCGACAATACAACCCTTGAAAATATTCCCCAAATGTACAATTGAGCAGCCAGAAGAAAAGTAAGACAAATAAAATAAACGAAGAAAAGTGTATTATTCTTCATCAGCTATTATAAAGGAGGGGTGGTGGGTCATGTGACGGTGGGGGGAGGTGCCAGATTCCTAAAGGAGCGCATTTCAATGCCCAAGTTGTTTAAATCTCCATGAACCTTCAGATAAATATAGTGGGGGGAATATGAATTAATCTCTCATCTCCCTTCATTTAGACTAAGCCTAAAGAAGGGTGCTGCAGGGTTATCTCCCTTCTTATTGTTGAAAATGTCTCTGGCGTTTATGTTTAAAGCTTTATCTAACTAAACGGATTTGCTTCGTATTTTATAAATTACATGCAATGATGTGCAAGTACGAATCAGCTGTTATGAAGGTAGGTGGTGGATCATTTTGTATGGGGGGGGGGGGGCAGGGCATTTTAAAGCAAAATATTCTAAGTCTCATTTAGCCTTCAGATAAGTTCTAGGGAGGGGGTAGAAATTTATATCTAATCCCTCTTGATCTCCGGAAAAATTTCTGGCCTGCGCCTTTATTATGAAAGTAAAGGGAAACTTTGAACCTCAAATGAGCGGAATATATTCCGTATAGGAGTGGACTTCCCACTTTTAAACCCCCTTGTGGTAGCAGAAACATTGGAGGATACTCATTCGATCGGAAATTGAGAGTTCTAAGTGTGTTTTTTTAAGTCAAAAGGAACTGGAGAGAAACACGCCCCTGCCCTGGAACCTTTTTGATAGCTGGTCCTTTTGTAACCCCTTAGAACATTTGATCAGCATTTTGAGGTACCCATTTTGTTCAGAATAGTTGAAAATATCAATAAATTTGTATCCAAGGATGTCTTAAATCCCAGAGCCCCTGGGGTAGGGGTCGTTGACAATTATGCGGACTTTCAATTCTTTACTGATATATTTATAGAGGAAAAAAGGGGGACATGTTTGATCTTGGGAGTCCAGTGGCCTAAACCTTGGGGATTATTTCCCTGGTCAAAAAGATCATCGACATTTTGCTGTGGGAAGGGAAGGGTTAGGAGCCCGAAAATGAGCCACAAAAACTTTTTTACTTATCAATTTAAACCTGCTGCCGTAAGTTCGTGGGCCAAGGGGACTATTGGACAAAAAAAAATATTCAAAGGACAGGTCTCTTTGAAATTGGTCCTTTCTCTAACACAGAGGGTTTAAAAAAGTGCCAAATTTTTCCGGTCGGCCTGAAACTTAAAGGAAACGTTGGTGTAAGTGGTCCTAACCCAAATAAAATAAAAAAGATATTGCTTCCCCTTAAAATGCATCCCATAAAAGTGCCAAAAACTTTTCCCATCCACTTCAAATGGTTCTTTATCTCCTTTTTAAAGGCCGAAAGTTACTGGAAGGCAATCAGCCTCTCTGTCGGTTCCTTTTCTGCTGTCTGACCCTCCTCTAACTTCTGTGATATCGAATCAAATTTTGAGATGTCTGTTCTGTTCAAAAACCTCAAAATGTCCAATAAGTTTGTCTTCGGGGTTGATATCACCCACAGCCCCAATGTTAAACATTACCTTACCTGACTATGATAACCCCCCCCCCCCAGACACACGAAAAAAGAATTAAAATAAAATATAAAAATAAATACTATAAAACAGTCTACACCACATATTCTGCCTATGTTTTGGAATTTTGGTAAAATATCCTAAAATTCCTTGTTTTTTACATTATTTTTATTTGTCATACTTTCTCTTGGCTGCTCAATTTTGTATGTGGGGAGAATTTTCCACTGTAAGGAATTATTCAGGGGGGGGGTATTTTCTCCGGGAGTGAATAAGCCTAGCACCAACACCTTGTAATTATTTTTGTTTTCGTATCAAGTCAGGACTGAGATTGTTTTTTCACGGAACGATTTGATAGCTTGGACTGTGCTTGTTTTTGCACTTCATGAGAACTTGTTTCCGCGACAGATCAGGATTTATTTCCGCGACAGATCAGGATTTATTTCCGCATCAGACCAGGAATTTTTTTTTCCCAAATCAGAACTTACTTGCTAATGTATCGAATCAGGACTTAGCCTAGTCCTACACCAAGTTAGGACTCGGCTTATTTTTGCGCCCGGTCAGTCTAGAGTTAAGCTGTGAAATTTTGTCATTTGGACGTAGCTCGTTTCCTCGTCGAGTTAGTCCACAGCTTGAACTTTTGACGCCTAGTCAGGTCAGGATTTGAATCGTTTTTTGTTGTTTTTACCACGGATCCATGGGCTAGTTTGTTGCTCTCCAGTGATTAGGGTTCAAACCGGGTGCAATATTGCTAGCTTTATGCAAAAATGTTGGAGTTGAATTCTGGGAAGCTGAGAGGGTTTGAAGGGGGTCACGAAAAAGGGTACATCTGTAGTGTTAGGAGCCCTTGCTCCAGGGGTTGTGTAGGCTATGCCTTAACTTGAAGGCACATTGTTTAGATTTTTAACCATTCCGAATGAACTGCTGTTTCAAGGTTTTTGATCTGATGCCATGGGGCTAACGAGTATGCCCGTGGACAAATGGATAATTTGACCTCGTCATTTTGGTTATTTTAAAGGTCACTAGGATTTTTAATTCCTGATCGAATGAGCCCCTTTCTAGGAATCTAGTAACAATTATTCTATACGAGGGGCTGTGGGGGATATAACATTGGTCTCTACCAATTCAGCACTTTTATCATGAATCTCAAAGATTATTTAGAAGGCATTTTCACAGCCATCCACCAGCACAGTCCACATCTGCTTCCAGAAGAAATAGGCTTTGAGCAGATTGAACTATTGATATGCGTGTAGCATCGATATTTGTTGAGGGGCTCGAAAGTTGTTTTAGTGGCGTCGAAAAACCAACCACCATGACCGCTTAGAATTCTTATACAGAACTTACTACAAACAGGTGTTTGGCTACGGCCTCCCCCCTTACTGTAAACCTTCTAGTGACCATTATGTCATTTACTCTTTACTGAAAACAAGATATATTTTAAGCATAATTTTTATGATTGTAACATCAAAAAAATCTATTGAACTAAATCTTGAGGTGCTGAGATTTCAAGGAATTAATATAATTATATATTAAACATCCATTTCATTTTTCTTAGTTTTATTTTTCGTCGATACTTTTTGAAAATTTACATTTTTTAGGTTTCTTACATTGCTGACGGGATCTCTTTCTTTAAGCTACGTTGCTGCAAGCTTTACAGAAACTGTCAAAAGTTCTGCACCAATGTTTACCGTTTTTATTTCTCGTTTTCTCACTGGTAACTTTTAATCTTTCTTTTTTATGTACTCTCTTTGATAATTTTTGTTCTCTGTGTGTACGGTACCATTAACTCAAAGCAACCTTGGAATGTGAGAGGGCACTATACTTTATCGGACTATATTAATATATTGATGATTATAATGACTTATTATATTAATTAGACTATATTAATAATGATATATAATAAATATATATGAGATCTATATAATAATTATACATTGTTATGGTACTTATCTGTTATAGCAACCCCAGTCAAAAATTACGCTCTGTAAAACTCGAGAACAAACCGGTTTCATCTGACTGTATTAAGAGACAATTAGCTTACGCTCAGTGGAAAACAAAAGGGCGGGGGTGAGACAATACATTAAACTTATATAATTTGGGCTATATATTTGCAAATTAGGGGGGGTGAGGGCAAAGTAATTGGAAATCCTGAAGTTAGAAAACAATTCCTACTTCATAATATGCAGAATAATTGTAGCTAACACATTTTGCGTGCAGACCCGCTACACTTTAACCCCACCCCCCAATGTGCACATATATAGCCCAAGTTTGTTTCATAAGTATTATATTTTCATCATGTTTTGGTATTTTTCATTAGGATTAACCTAACTTCACTTCTTGAGTGTGGTCACTATAACAGAAAAGTACCATTATTGTTATATATTGATATTAATTATATGATAATTAATAATAACAATCAATTAATAATTATACTAACAAAGTCTGTTATTATAACTAGGACTAGCTCTTAACTTACGAAAGTACAAAAATAAAATTGTGTATTTTTTTTAAACTGTTTATGTCATCATTTATTCTTATTTCTATGTATATTTTATTTAATTATTTTTTTTTTGTATTTATTTAATTATTTATTTTTTATTTCTTTAAGTTTTTCAAATTCACTTAAAAATTAGTACTACATAGGCTTCTTTTTCTACGCCAATATATTTTTCTTTTAGTATTGTTTGTTTTATCCTGTTTCGAGTTTATATTCAAATTATCAATTTAATGAAATGATTAAAAAATTGTTGAAGGATGCTTAAAAGAATAAAAAATGATCTCAAAGCCCTGTCAATCTTTGAAATCTTCGTATATTCGTAGCTTCTACAATCTGTTATAGATTTCTAAATTGTTTATTACCTAGTCAATGTAAAGTGTAGCAGTAATCTTTGATCAAATATCCCGAAAATGTGTTAGAGGAGCAACAATATTATTTTGTTTCTTCTGCATCCAATTGTGTTTCTTGGAAGAATGGGTTTTTTTTCAAAAGAAAAAAAAAAAATGATAACAAATTCCTTAAAAACAGTTTCAAAACATGCTGTTTTTGATTAAAACAAACTTATTCTTTATTCCTATTGCCTAGTCAGTGTTGTATCTCTTAAAAATGCATCAAAATCCAGGTAAAAAAAATTCTTGGTGTTATCTTTACCCCACCTCTTTTGGGAAAATGTATTGGTGCTCTTGTGCCATACCATTCTTCTGCCTCAGTCGTCAACGCAGGAAAGAAAGTTCTTGACTCAACCAAAATCAGAAACAGAAGTAGCTGGCAACAGTGCATTCTTTAACATGGGAGAAAATGCTCCGTTTTTGGATTTTAAATCTTTTTATTTATTATTGTACAAATTTTATGTTATGATGATTACGTCAGGGAACAGTTTCACATCTTGAGCATTTTTTTAGATTTGATAGAATAAATTACATCAAAGGAACTGTTGCACGTCTTGAGCATTTTTAAATTTGATAATATAAATTACGTTATTACTAAGCATGGGCACTGTTTCTGTTTTCTGTTATGTTTTTAAAGGACATGTTGCTGTTATGTTCCTACAAAAAAAAACAGAAACAGAACAAAAACAGATGATCTGTTTTTTATTTAGCTTTTCTGTTCTGTTTCTGTTTTTATAATAACTATTTTGTCCTATTTCTGTTTTTTTGTAACTGTTTTTCTTCTTTTCTTGATTCGAGAATGAGATATTAAGAAATTTTGAACTTACAAAATAGTGTTTTAAATCGTAATTTGAAATTACGAAGAAGCGTGTTTACACCCCATACAGTTTTTGGAATTGGAGCGTTAATATAAAGTAGAAGTAAGTAAAATAATGGCACTCAGTATGTCTAACATATCAAATGTGCTGCTAGATTGTTTAAGCTAGGCAAAATTAGGGCTTAGGAGTCAGATGAGAGTAGGTAGGTGTATAAATGGGAGAACAGTAAAGGTGCAGTTTTCTTCCACTAAAACAACTTATTTTACATTTCCAGGAAATTCGAGGAGATTCTGTATAAACATAAAAGCGCATTTTTGGAAAAAATGTTGTGTGCATAGACAGTTTTTCGCCTCTTTATTGAAAAATTCTTCTTTTTGGCGGAAAATGCTGCAATAGTACTGCTAATAAACCAAAACGTATCATTTACAAATTCTTTCTTTTTTAAGCTTTAGGTGTTCGAAAAACAGCTGTTTAAACAGTCGTTTTTTGAACGAAAACAGCTGTTCTCTGTTTTTACTACAAAACAGAACAGAAACAGGTCTTCTGTTTTTTTGTTGATCTGTTCTGTTTCTGTTCTGTTTCATTCAAGCCCTGTTTATTTTGTTCCTTTTTCTTCAGAAAAACAGAACAGTTCCCATGCTTAGTTATTACTTCAGAGGAACTTTTGCATAATTACGTCAGGGAACTGTTGCGCATCTTAAGCATTTTTAGACTTGATAATATAAATTATGTAATTACGTCAGAGGAACTGTTGCATAATTACGTCAGATGAACTGTTGCATAATTACGTCAGGGAACTGTTGCAAATCTTACGTATTTTTAGACTTGATAATATAGATTACGTAATTACGTCAGAGGAACTATTGTATAATTACGTCAGGGAACTGTTGCAAATCTTAAGTATTTGTTTTTATTTGCGAGTAAAATCATTTCGTAACTTGTACCTGTCTCCTCGCCTTCTAAGACAAAGATTTCGACTCTTAAAGCAGAAACATGGCTCGAAGAATCGAAAGCTGGATTGAACAATTTCAAGTTGGCTCCTCTGACATAGACTACAAAATCAAGCTTTAGCTCACGCATTTAAGGCTCTGGCCCATTCTTGGCTGTTACCACATATTCGAGACCAAAAATGTATTGTCATCGGTAAAAGTTTAACATAGACTTGCGGGTTTTACCTTTCGCTCGACCTTTCTCTCCTTCAGAGTCTTGAGCCCTGAAAAAATTTCTTGATTTCAGATATTAGTTTCATGTTCATCAGCAAAAACAAAGCGTAAAATGACAAATTCAATCATATTTGCTGGTATTTACTCTGTCAACATTGTCTTTGCCCTTCAAAAAACTCGGAATTTTCGATAGAGCCAAAGTGGAAAACTTTTCAGATTCGGAATTAGCACATATTTTTTGGTCTGTTTGTGAAAGGATCATTTATATAGCAATTTGTTTGAGGTTGGCCCCTTTTCCCCAGGTTTATGACAGGTTTTATACCAGTCAAATTAGCTTAAGATGATGACCATCAGTTATAAAAACTATGCATTCTAAAACCCGGTTAGAATTATATACAGCCTTCCTTTACATAGTATACGATTCATCAACCGGGCCTGAAGTCCACGCTTTATGCAAAAACTACAGAGGGCCGACTTTTACTATGTTACCGCAATGAGTCAAAATCTGTGGCATAGGAGAAAAAATTTAGGTTAAAACCTAACCATTGCTCTTCCAACACAAATCCTAAAACATAAATGATGAACCTCATTATGTCCTTCATAAGCAGTGGTACTGTCTCAAAACAGGACGCGGATCTTCTAATGGTGGTTATTTCATATAAGATGTTGTCGATCAGCCTGAAAATATTCTTAGAAAGTTTAAGACTCTGATTAAATCAATCTTATTTCAGAGGCGGTTTTAGGGAGGACGGGGCATACTTGCCCCGGGTGCAGAAATTTTAGGTGTGCAATTTTCAATTATAACCGTTTCAAATTATAACGGTTATAATTTTTTTTAATTGTGTTTTATTAAAAATAAAGTAGAGGGCGCAGTTGGGAGTAAGTGTAAGTAAATTGAATCCAAAATTTTAATTTTTCCCTTGTTTTCAATACCACCCCTTGAAAATAAAAGTAAGTAGACCGAATTTAAGCAATTTTAAGTTCAATTTTAAGCAAAAATTAAGTAGACAGAATGAACAAATTAGAGGCTACCAGTTGGGATGAGATAATTAATAATTGTTTAGAGGCTAAAGTAAGAAAAGTCAGATGTAAATTAATGGAAAATTGAGTTGATTATTGAAAATTTAGTTGAAATTTGGCCTGAAAATTTTTTTTTTGGGGGGGGGGGACAGGGAGGGGGCTCTAATCAATATTTTGTCTTGGGTGCAAGACAGGCCAGAACCACCCCTTTCTGATTTTGATCTGATTATTATTATAGGTTTCGGTGTATAACTTAAATCCTTTAACCAGGCTCTTAACTTAATGATAAATCACAACTCAGGTCCCATAACTTAGATCCTTTACTAAGGAATCGTAACTCAGTCCCTTAGGTCCCGTAGTGAGGATCCCCTAAATAAGTCCTTAACTTAGGGAAGAATCGGAACAAGCACAAATTTGCCCTCTAAGGGGTTAAAATGGGCTAAAATTGTGTTATATGAGAGAAATGCTATAGCTGTGAATTGTCATGAAAGGGGAGACTGCAGAGAAACTTTTAAATATGCTAAGATGAAACTTATTTTCCCTTTCTTGAACTGTCACCGTCACACCGTACTTAAAAAACCCTGTTATACTCCCCCTTTCCGCTTAATCTTTCTTCACGAGGGCCAAATTTTAAACCAGTTGCAAAAATTATGGAAGAATTTTAGCAAAATTTTGTGGCCTCAACAGATTGTTTCAGAAGATGGACATAAAGGTTCAACTCTTTTCTTGTTTTCTATTGAGAAACAAAATTATAGAATTAGTTTCCAAATATAGGATAAGAAAGTCTCATAATGTAACTAAAATCACCGCCAAAACTGAATGAGCCCTTATTTTATTTTTGCTAGCATTCAGTTGACAGTTTTAATTTCCCCTGTTAAAACTTAAATTTGAACTAAATGTCAATGATGATTACCATAATTTTCTACAATCACAAGTTTTCTGAAAAAAATTCTAATTGACTCGTGTCTATCGAAGCTTTCTTGCAGGACAATTAAAGTGGGTAGAATCTTTAAGAACTCTTTTATGAACTGAATTGGACCGTAACCCCCTAGAAATCTAAAGATTTGGATGGCTTTTATTGTAGTTTCTTGAAAGTTTTATGCAACTTGTAACCCAAAAGATAAGTCTAAAACTAAATTAATAACCTAACTTAGCTTACTTGTCTAAAGGTTATTTAATTTTAGGTGAATATACTAGTCCATTGGTCGTTGCATCATTGTTGCCAATCATGAGTGGCCTAGCCTTGTGTTCAGCAACTGAATTAAGCTTTAATAGTGTAGGTTTTGTAGCTGCGGTTATAACCAACATTTCCGAATGGTAAGTGTCTTGTGATAGCATACGCAGTAGTTGCAAATATTTAATTCTAGTCTTTCTATATATTTTTATGTAATTTTATTTATTTAGGTAATTTTTTAAAGATAGCATATTTATTTAAATAATTTAATATTTATTATTATAATTTTTTAATATAGTTTAATATTTATTTTAATAAGTTAATAGATTATTTATATTATTATGGACAATTTAATGTTTAGTTTTAGAATTTTTTGCAATGTTAGACAGTTTATTAAAAGTCAAACTGCAAATATTGAAGTTTAGAAACTACAGGCTTTTCAATTTGGGGGGTTAGGAGAGTTAATGGAGTACCCAATCTTGAAGATAAAGCTCAGAAAAGGGAAGAAAGCTTTAGTTAACAACTGGAAGCTTTAAGTTTTTTTTTTTTTTTTTTTTTTTTTTTTTTTTTTTTTTTTTTTTGACACTTGGGTTTGTAATAAATGTCATGTGGGAGTTTGTTTTTTCTTTTAGAGTATGACCTTTTTTTGACAAAATACCATTTTTCTAAAGCCTTAGTTACCTGTTATATCATCACCATTGGAGGAAAATTTCTATAAAACAGGATTTTTTTTAAGATTCAGAGGTTAAATTAGCCTTTAATTAGCTAATCTGGATTTAAAACCATAAAACTGCAAACATCTGTATAACTACACTAAGAAATCCTAATCGAGCTAAATCTCTTGGTGGTGGACAAATAAGGGCTTTTGAAGAATTTAATCGGAAAAAATAAGGTCGTCGCGTAACATGAAAAGAGTTAATTTGAAAGATTCTTGAGATTAGTTCTAAAAACGTTTTTCCACAAAAGAAGTTTTTCAAAGAAAAGTAAAGGACTGTATAAAACCAAACAATCCTTATTTCGAGCTAGATGTTTTATTTCTCATAATATCGAGGAACAAATATCGCCATCGTAACCAAGATTACTGAAGAAGACAAAATGTGGATTGACAATTTAATATATATATATATATATATATATATGCTGAAATTCATTCCTCAAAGTCTTGATAGTTTGGGATTGATTGAATTTAAAAACAAAGAAAATATTTAAAATCTATTTTGTATTCAGTAAAATGCAAATTCTGTTCTGGTCTCTAGAAGGCAAGGGGGACGTCAACCTACCTAGTTTTTGCAGTTATTGAGTTTGACTCGGTTTTTTTACTCTAATTTCTTTTCGACTTTATTATTTAAATCGAAATTATTTGACTTTATTATGCTTATCTTTGGTTTAGTGTGATTTTTTATTTTTCTGTGAAAAACTTATTTTGTGGAAAAACTTGCTTAAAGTTAATTTATGTTCATTTTTAATTGACAGTCATCTTTGGCTTACTACAGATTTTGGCTTACTACTCACATGTTGGATAAAAAAAAAATTTAGAACGTTTAATATTATGCGCCATTTTGACAATCTGGATATCCATCCTCCTCAACTTTTCCTGAAAAATAAAACTTAATAGCCTATTGTGTTCCTAAGACATTGTACCTATGTAATTTTGGCAGTCTGGGTCCATTACATTCTTTTGATTTAGTTTG
This sequence comes from Artemia sp. Qi Xiang Cuo, assembly GCF_049724085.1. Classification (NCBI taxonomy): domain Eukaryota; kingdom Metazoa; phylum Arthropoda; class Branchiopoda; order Anostraca; family Artemiidae; genus Artemia; species Artemia sp. Qi Xiang Cuo. The sequence goes on along the minus strand of NC_142794.1, from coordinate 21,952,000 downwards.
ATAATAAGAGCGGAAGTAGTAATAATAGTAGCCCTGAAAGTTTCAAATTAATAACCTCACTCGTTTCTGAGATGTTGCATAAAAGTCTTTTTGACAACCAGTACTTCCCTTGAAATGTGTATTTTATACCTTATTGCAACCCTAAGATTTCCCGCTTGGATATCTTGACAACCTGGTCTATTTTGACAACCAGGATGCACTTAAACTATTTTAGTTTCGTTCGGTAGCAGCAGTAATAGTGGAACTACTAGCAAAAGTAGTAGTAATATTGGTAGCCCTGGAACTTTCAGCCTAATACCCTAAGGCGTTCCTGGGATATTGATAATACACCCCTTTGATAACCCACATGACTATTGTGTGTTTTGATTCAGTTCAATAACATTCTCACCTTCCCTGAAAGTCTTACTAATACCCTTAGCATTAGCAATAGTAGTAGTCATAGTAGGCAAAGTAATAGTAGGAACATTTGGAGTAGTATTAGTTATAGCAATAGTGGTATTAGTAGTTGTAGTAGTAAGAATAGTATTCACATTGTGCCTTTTTGTCTAGTTCAACATCCCCTCATCATACTCTGATAGTTTCAACTTAATACTTTAAGCTATTTCTGAGATATTACTGATTTGCTCTTTTGATAACCTACATGCACATAATGTGTACTGATTTAGCCCAATATACCCCTCAACAGTCCCCTAAATTCCATATTAATACCATTAGCCTTAGTAAAAGTCGCACTAATAGCTGTAGCAGTAGTTGTGCTACTACTAGTAGTGGTAGTATGCCCATAATACATTTTTATTAGTTCAACATCCGCCACGTTATACCCTAAAAATCTTAACCTAATACTCTATGTCATTCCTAAGATACTGTTGATACGCATTTTCGACAGCCTGCAGAAACATAGCGTGTTTGAATTTAATTCAGCTTCCACATCAATATTTCTTGATAATTCATCCTTAATACTCTTAGCCTTAGTAGCAGTATTAGTAGTAGCAGTAGAAGCAGTAGAAGCAGTAGTATTTATGATGTACCTTTTGGTTGGCTCAATATCCCCCTTAACATATACTGAAAGTTTCAACTTAATACTCTTAGCCATTCCTGGGATATAGCTGGCACGGCCTTGTAATAACCTGCGTCGACAGAGTGTGTTTCGATTTAGTTCAACATCCTCCTCAACATTCCCTGGAAGTTTCACTGTAATATTCTTATATCTTTTTTTACTATTAGTAGTAGTCGTAGCAGTAGTAATAGTAGCACCAGTTGCAGTAGGAGTATGCACATAGTGCCTTTTGGTTAGTTCAACTTCCCCCTCAACTTACCCTGAAAGTTTCATCTTAATGCTCTTATGTGTTGCTGAGATATTTCTAATGCGCTCTTTCAAGGAGGCACACTTGTGCCTCTATAAAGAGGCGACCCACCACAATGTTAAGCGATTTCAGGTCCTAGAGGTCGCAGAGAGACGGCGGTGATCGCATTTTGTAGCCCAAGCTCAATTTAAGAAACGTGCAAAATTTCATCCTCCTCCGACTTTATCTTCATGGGGTAAACTGGGCCGGAAGTTTCGACCCTCCCACCACAGCCCCCCTTTAACGTTGTTGAGCTTATCCTTGAAATTTCAGCTCAATCCGATCACTCCTTCCCTGTTTTCAAAAAACCAAATATAGCCACTTAAAAATTCATTTCTCTTTTTTTTTTCTTATTCACGCCTACAGGCCACAGTTGGCAACTGATCCGGGTGAATGAGGACTCATTCGAAGCAGAATTCGACCTGTTAGGGCCTTTTGATATTTTCAGACCGAAAAAATTATCCCCCGAATTTACATTTACGAAAAACCTCATTTCCCTATAATAGCCTATGTTAATTTTTCCCACCACAACCCCCCTTTAACGTTGTCTGATCGGGCTGACATTTAGAGGATAAGCTGTCCTGGGGCCTGGGAGCTTATCCTCGAAATTTCAGCTCAATCTGATCACTCCTGTTTTCCAAAAACCAAATATCAAGTTTTGCTGCGTCAAAAATAGATTCCCCTTACTAAAAAACAATTACAATTGTGTCTCTTTAGTGCAGCGGCCGAGACTCCTGACTGTCAAGCAGAAAACCTGGGTTCGATTCACTGTCAGAGGAAATTTCTTATATACTGAATTTAAAGTTTAAAAAAGAAGCTCAGTTTCTTTTTTAAATTATTTGAAAAAAATTACGTTTTCTAGAGAGTTAAAGAGGCTGAGTTACAAGGTCGACCCTTAAAACGTACAGGGATTAGGAGGCACCCTGTACGACGTGATTTGAGTATTCAGGAATTAAAAGCCTTAACACAAGAATGTTCAAGAGCGGGGGTTTGGGGGGTGGCAGCCCCCCAACTTTAACTCCTGACACGATCAGCTAACAGTTAGTAGAGCAATAATAAGTAATAAACTGTACAAAAACGTGCAGAAATTATTTGAAAAAAACTACGTTTTCTAAAGAGTTAAAGAGGCTGAGTTACAAGGTGGAACCTTAAAACGTATTTAAAGGCTGCGAAAGCGGGGGTTTGGGGGCGGCAGCCCTAAACCCCCGCTTTCGCAGCCTTTAAATAAAAAAAGTTTTTTAAACTGAAAGTAAGGAGCGACATTAAATCTTAAAACGAACAGAAATTATTCCGTATATGAAAGGGGCTGTGCCCTCATCAACGCCTCGCTCTTTACGCTTAAGTTTGACTTTCTCACAACTCTTTTTTAAACAATAAAAACTTTAGCGTAAAGAGCGAGGCGTTGAGGAGGGTACAGCCCCTTTCATATACGGAATAATTTCTGTTCGTTTTAAGATTTAATGTCGCTCCTTACTTTCAGTTTAAAAACTTTTTTTTATTTAAAGGCTGCAAAAGCGGGGGTTTGGGGGCGGCAGCCCCCTAACTGTGCCTCCTAATCCCTGTACGTTTTAAGGTTCTACCTTGTAACTCAGCCTCTTTAACTCTTTAGAAAACGTAGTTTTTTTCAAATAATTCACAAATTACATGCACATAATTTGTTTTGATTTAGTCCAATATGTCCCTAAACATTCCCCGAAAGGTTCATCTTAATGCTCTTAGCTTCAGTAGCAGTAAAAGTCGTAATAGTAGTAGTAGTAGTAATAGCAGCATACGCATAGCGCCTTTTGTTTATTCAACATACCCTGAACGTTTCAACTTAATAACCTAAGCAGTTCGTGAGACATTGCTGATACGTCCTTTTGACAGCCTACACGTAAATATTTAATTTTGAGTTCAACATCCTCTCAAACTTTACTGAAATTCTCACCTTAATAACCTTGAACCTTAATACCTTAAGTGCTCAGAAGTAGCAGTAGTTGTAGTTACATGCAAATTTTGTCTTGCCTCGTTCAACATCCCCCATAGCATGCCCTGTAGGTTTCAATTTAATACTCCAATATATTTCTAAGGTATTGCTAATATGCCCTTTGACAACCTGCATGTATGTAGCGTGTTTTGATTTAATTCAAATTCCCTGGAAGCTTCACCTGAAAGTCCTTGGCCTTTTTGTACATCAAAATTCAAACACGCCTCCCCCCCCCTCACCGATAACAAATACCATAATGTAAATAATGGTTGAATTGAATAACTTCAAACTTACCCTGAGGGCTGTGGGGGTGGGAGGGGGGTTGCCATTTTCAGAGGCATATTTATTGGATCTTTCAACTATGCTTAACAAAATAGCTATCTTGAAATTTTGATCCGATAAATTTTGGGGAGAAGTGCGTTTGAGGGGGGCTGGCTAGTCTTCGATCGCTTTTGACGCTTAAAAACACAAGTGTCTTGGTGAAAAGAATAATATAAAAAACAAATAAATACATTTTGCCCACTTCGCTCTTTATCAAGGCAACGCTATTGTATCATGATATTTTTGCCTGAGGTTAAAATATATGGTGTCCAGCAGAAAAATATATTTATGTAGTACAGGCTTTAGATATCCATGCAAGACGTATCTGTTCAGAAACTATGGATATGCGCTCACGGGTTTGCTGGGTAGGAAGAATATGCCTGTCCGTGCCTTCTTAGAACAGTCGTTGTCCCAGAGACATTGTCACGGAACATCCTGCTTTTTTCCTTGTAAGAAATGATGCAATAAATGGGAAGATTATTTCCGTTACGAATACTCTGCACAGTGTTGGGTGTGAACAATCCAAACTTCCGGAAATAAGTGACGGTCCTTGTGATTCTTGAGAAATACATCATTTTTATGACTACATACCGAGGAACTACTTACTAGGGGCATGTCTGTCACAAGTACTCTGCACAGTTTTGCGTGCAAAAAAATCCAAACTTTAGGAAATTGAACAAGGGGTTTTGGGTCTTGAAAAACATCATTTGTTTATGAAATACAGGAGGTACTGCTTACTTGCTTGAGGCACAAGTACTCCGCACAGTTTTGGGTGCAAACAATCCAAACTTTAGTGAAGTAAGGAAGGGGGTTCTGATTCTTTATAAATGTTTTTTTTTATGACTAAATATTGACACTTTTCTGTGGTTTGATGTGGCTTTCTTACAATTTCTTTCTCTGATGAGAATCCCTGCGAAACTCTTATTCTGGATCTGTCTGTCCTGCAACCATAACCTTCTGAGCAAGAATAATGTTTCCTTTTTTTCTCTTTTCAGTTGTCAGAATGTATTCTCGAAACTTTTACTTAATGGTGAGCGATATAGATACACGTAAGTCTCAAGTTGATTCAGTTTTGATATTTTCTTTGTCAAAATTTCTTTTTTTTTCTTCTATTTTTTAATTAAGGAGGCAACTCACGGGTGTACAATTCTTTTTACTCCCGTAAAAAGATTTTTTTTTTTTTTGACAGTTCTATTTTTATTTATTTTTTTTAGGTACATCGTTCAGAATAACAAAAATGGCTACTTGTCGGCAATCTAAGTTTTTTTTTCTGGCAGATTTAATAAATAAAAAAAGCCAAAATACAGCAGTCAGGTCAATATTGGACCTAATAATATAGAAGCACAACAGTCAAATTCATCGATATATTTTAAAGTGTAGAGTAGGAAAGTAAAAAAAAAATACAAACCGACAATCTCTTTTTAGGCTCGCACCAAGCTTCGAATTTCTCTACGCAACAAATTTTATCTTCCGCCCACCAATAAAGTTTTGTTCAAATTTACGAATTAGCAACAGATAAATTTGCAAGTTTATTGGCGATATTCATGGTTGCAAGTATTTTTTTACTTTTTTTGGCAGAGAATGTGCTCCTGAATTCTGATCCAAAAATGCGGGGATAACATCAATGATTTTATCCTTGCATTTTGCTTCATCTTCATGTTTACATCATATTCATCCCTTATATATTCATAGTAGTAAAAAGGGCTAAAATTATGTTCGCTTCCTAGCGTGTTATGATAAAATGGATCAAGGGTTTCATTTTCTGTTGTCGAAACGAGAAAATTAATTAGTTTTTATAGTTTTCAAGTCACATTATAGAAAATAACAGGTCTTCCATCTATTAATGAAAATAGGCTTCAAGTTTTAGTATGGAAAAATAAGAAGTTTTCAAATTATCAATATGTTATGGAAAGTAGGACTCTGAAGCCCGTCTAGAAAGTATACAACTTCTTTTTTTTAAAGAATCCTTTGCATCTGCATTTTCATAACTTATAAAATTGCAGTAAAATATTTTCAGGCAAAATATCTGTCATACAGTCTGTAAAAATAACAATATTGTTTTTAAATATTATTACTGTTATTTGAATAAGAGTTATTTCTGTATGAATAAGAAACACCAAGATGTTTAGCATTATTCACAACCAAAGTCCGAAAGTAAGAAGAACGTAATTAAGTGTTCTTGGCTTGACCCACTCTCCCTTGAAATTTTCGTCCGACTCGTAAAACGTAACATAAATGTATATCAACAAATATTTGATGGGTTTATTAAAGTTTTTTGTCCTGGATACGCCCAAAATCCTGTATACGCCATTCCTAAAATCCTAGAGTAGCCGGCTCCAAAGAAGGACACGTCTTAATAAAATTAGGCAATACCATTAGATTCCTTATTTTCTGCTCTATTGTAACATCATACTCGAGTTTATGAACCCCTTCCCCCCTCCCTAATGGTCCTATATATAATCCTAAATAATGTATTTCTTCCCTGTTTATCATCTCCTGATGCGTCATGTCTCATGTCTTCGATTAGCGAAATATGTTTATGTGACAACATTGGCACCATAGTTCTGAAAATTACAAATGGATCTTTTTTGTTGCCCCCCCCCCTCGAATAGTTTTGAAGAGTGATATACGGAGTTTTCAAGTAGATGTGCTATTTATAGTGACGTATTTATATAGTTTCAACCAATCAGCAGATTGGTTTAAGTTTTAATGTGGATAAAACTGTAGCTGTCAGTTTCAACCTTAAAGGATACTCTCATAAATCCCTCATCTTACTGAAACTTGTATCCCCATCTCTAAAAGCCTTATTTACCTGGGAATGCCCATTGGAAATTCAATTAAGGAAACTATTAAGCTTGCCATCCAAAATATTAAAAAAAAAGACAAGGATTGCTTATGCGTCACTTTTCTCTAATATTACACACCTTAGTCGTTTCCATCTTTCTAAACTTTATAATAGTCTAACTGTGCCTCATCTTCTTGCTCTGTCTCCTATTTGGCAACTTTTTCCTGCTTCAAAAAAAGCAACTTATTCACCGGATTTATTTTAAATTTGCAAAATTTCTTTTATATATGCCCCCTTGGACTAATAAAGTAGATAAGACTATATTTATGTACCCTATCCGGTTCTCGGAATACCAAAAAGCCGTTACTAGTTTGAAAAATGGATTTTCGGCAGGATGTGATGGTATGGTGACTGTTGCATTATCTGCAAGTGTGACTGTTGTTTGTCTCGGGTGTAAATGCATCTGATTCACGTGTAGCTAAGTGACATTCCAATTAGATCTCTAATTTTAAGGATCAGAGTCGATATCATGAATTTAGCGGCTCCACAACTCTGGTTGTAACAAACATATTTTAAAACTTATTATCAACTAGTATCAAAGTCTGTTGATCAAAAGGATAAAAAATATTGGGTACATTTTTTGTGAAGAGAGGAGAATAGATAGGAGAACAGATAGCTGATTCCCATGAATCAGCCTTACAATTTGCACCTAGATATTGCAACCTAGACGCTTATTACTAATATCAATTGGAGCCACCCTAGATATCAGACGTGATAGCCTCTGGGCTTTGTAAACAAATCAAGTAGTATCCAGGTGGTATCCAGAGCTCTTGCCCCATCTCCTTCCTAAAAATTCTGTAATATGTTCTTAACATTTAAATATTTTCATGGTATTTTTCTTCACAGAAATTTTCGTTTACAGAAAAGGAACTCTCCAATTCTTTTTCCTTCCACAAAAAAACATAAACCTTCTTAGTTTTTTGTTTCAAAATTGATTTAAAAAGACATACCCAGAATTATTTCAGCTAATTGTCCAAAAATTTAAACTGTAATTCGTAATAGAAAATAATTTTATGTTTTTTTGTGGAAGGAAAAAGAATTGGACACTTAGTAGAATTTTGGGAAAAAAATGAATCTAACTTAAAGATAACCTGAAAAAAGGGAACGAATCCTTTGATAGGGGGGTGCGGCAGAGGTAAAGGTTTACTGGAGAAGAGTATCCCTTTTTTTTATAGCTCAAGGCTCTTAAAAATAGATGTTAATATTTTTTTCAAATAGTTATTAGTTTTGAATGCAATTTGAAAATAAATATTTAAAATTTTTACGTAGAATCCCGAAACTTCTGTGCTTACTCTTTAGTAAGCAAATAGCCCCTGAAGTGAACGATTTATGACAGCAGTCAGTTTTTTTTCTATACAATTAAGGAATGAAAATTAAGGTAAAATCAGCCTTTGGTAAAATCTCAAAACTTTTTTTACTTTTCCGCATGCTGTGTTGTGCAGGTACTGATATCCTGATGCATTGCCTTCAGCGGAGAGTGCAATAGGTGTTTGAGGGCAAGTCATCCAACGCTTCCCGTGCTTTTTTCCCCACATTTCTCCAGGTACCCATTTAGAGGTGGGTAGACTCTGGCTGAACTTACAGGGTCACACCATTGACCAACGTGCCAAATCAAATGGCCAGCGACACCGAGAATCATATCCCTGTCCTCCGAATTTCAAGTTTAGCGCTCTGAGAACTGTAAGAAACACATCAAACATTTGCTTATTTGCATTTTTGTGTACCTATCCCTCCATATCCCTCCTGGATACGGCCTTGCGAGGTCCATGTTTAGAAAAAAATTTCTAAGTTGCAGGTATGCCGCGCAAGTTACTTAGTTACTTAGGTCCTCCTGAGAAAATATGATAATGTGATGAATGCGGACATGCTGCATGTTATAAAGCAAAAACTGCATTGTTTTAATGTTTTCTTTTAGTTCTGTAAATATCTTAGGGCTTTATCTTGGACCATCAAGGGCGGGGGGGGGGAATTGTCAGAAACGCAAATGTGATATTTGAAAACAGCACAACTTCCATTTTTCTAAGACGTTTTCTTGTCTTGCAGCTGCTAATCTATGCTGTATCCCAAACTCTTACTTCGAAGCCACAAAACATTTGCCACTATACAGCAAATATAATTGTATATATTTATAAAAAATGTCTAAATCAAGATTTGGGGCTATGGTCGCACTTTTTCATATAGATGAAACGTGCCCCAGTGCCTGAAATACATAAGATTTAAAGCTGCAATGGTTAAATAAATAGTTGCCGCTACAAAAATTTTCATAAATTATACCATATTAAATATCATAGATTATGAATATATTGTTTATTATATTATATTATTTATATATTTTATGATATTATAAATTTTATAAAAATTATAACATTTATTTTTATAAACAGGATAAGTGGAATAACACACTGAAGGAATTGATAGAAGATAAATAAGTATCCCCTACGACAATACTGCAAATGTAAATACATTTTAAAAAAATTAACAAATCAAACATATGCAGCCTTTTTTTCTTTTTTTCTTTTAAGTGACTACTAATTTTAATATAAAACCCCGAAACGCGTCCTTTTGCTTTCTTTTCTCTTGTGAAATTTATGTTGTGACAACACTGGCGGTATGTATATCAAAATTCCTCAACGTTCTCGACTTCTTGAATAGTTGTTGACAAGTTTACAGATTAGTTGAAAAATTATTTTTATGCATTGTTTTATCGCAGTTCACAGAGAGGTGTGTCACACAACACCTTGTCACAGAAAGGTGTTGTGTGACCTTTTTCTTTATCTCATTTCATTTTTAATATATTCAAACGTGTTCCTACTCGCAAAATGGATTTATTTGCCTTTGTCATCCGTTGAAATAGGTTGAAGTCAGAACTATGATATTGTCTATCTTTGCTGTAACATGGATTCATAAACAGAAAGAGTTCCCTGTAAAGGCAGTTGGTCTTTATGATCTTTAATAGCAAAAAAAAAGAACTCGTAACCTGTTTTTTTCTGTTTTCTGCTCTTAAATAAGATTTATTTGTTTTACTTAATGACTTTCGAATTGCCACAGCTGATCTCAGGGAGGGAAATAAGGCTATGACCATAGATTGCCTCCTAAGTATTCTTCCTGTCAATGTGGATTTCTAAGAATTTAGCTTTAAATTAACACTAGTGTACCTTCATGTGACCTCGACTCAAAAAATTTGATGAAAAAAGGGCAATATTAAAAAGCTCTAACAAGCTTTTAAAAATTATGTTACCTGGTTGTGTAAAGGCCAAATCATCTTTATTATTACTATTTCTATTATAACGTTACAGCTTAATCATAAGTGATGATATACCGCTAGTCCTGATAATTACCTTACTTTTTTATATTGTGTTCTTTGTTAAACCTTCTCTTGGACACCTCTAGAGAAGGACTTGTGTGACATTGTTGTATTTGTGCTTCCAAGTCTTCATGTTTAGTCATCCGACATATGCTTTGTAATATTTCCTTCAGCTCAAGTAAGAAAGAATGAATTTCAAAGAGTCATGGTGGTTTTTGGAAGTCAGGGTTGTCATACCAATAAAATTGCTGAAGAAAGCCAAAAAGTGCTATTTAACGGTTCTAAAACTGCCCTGAGATTAGATTACATTGAATTCAAATATCTTTAGGTTTTTTTTTAGTTTTGAAGGCTTGAAAAGATTTTTTTTTTTGCCAGAAAACTGCAGTTTTATAAAAGAATTTAGTGCTAGTCTAGTTTACATTTTATTACCGTCTGTAGTTCGCCACCCAAATTCAGCAAGATTTTGCCAAGGCGCTAAGTATGACAAGATTGAACATATCAAAGGTTTATAGAATTTGTTTGGCCATATTTTAGCTCTGCTTTGCTCAACCTCTTTTCGATTCTTTTGGTACTTTGGGAACATGATTGGAATTAAATTTGTTTAATTTAGGAAAACTTAAAGTGAATATTCTTTTTGAAAGCATTCTAGGATTAAATTACTTTGAATTTAAACATTTTTTTTTTTTTTTGAATTTCTATAATTTGACCTATGTTCTAGTTGTTTTTCCTTCAGTCTCATCGTATTGTAATTTTTAAAGTCTTATTGTATCGTATTTATTGTATCGTAATATTTAAAGTTGTTTGAATATATAACCTTTTTAAACATTACATTTTGCAATTATATTCGCCTTCGTCTGAGATGCCTATTTAACGATCAACCTTCTTCTTTCTAGGCCATTAGAAATTCAAATATTTAGTTCATTGATGTCTTACCTCGTCCAATTGCCAGTTGCATTCCTATTTTTGGATTCCATTATTTGGGGCCAGCTTTCCTCGTTCGGCGTGTTGTTTGGTATTTTACTCAATGGGTTCTTTTTTCAGTCTCAGAGTGTGATAGAATATGCCTTGCTAGAGTACATTAGCCCAGTTACTCATAGGTAATCTCTTTCTATAATTTTTTTTCAGAACATTTTTTTTTATATTCACGGTGCCAGATACTTAAAGGTATCTGATTAAGAAGAAGAAGAAGAAGAAGAAGATTTTATTTGAATAAATCAACATAACAAAAAAAAATATACCCCCAACAGAGACCAAAGCTCGTAAAATTGGGTATTAATAAAAAAAAAAAAAAAAAAACAAAAAAAAAAAAAAAAACATTTCCTCATCATAACAAAAGAGAGAAAGAAAAAAAAAACCTGGTTAAAGAAAAAAACAAAAAACATAACAAACATAAAGAAAACAAACGCTGGACAAGTGGGGCATGGAAGGCTATCCCAACATGGGTAACAAATATAAACAAAAAAAATAATAATAATAATAAAAAAATTTCTATTCCACCATCACAGGTCAATACATAATTTTAATATTTTCTTCCTTAGAACTGATATTTGCCGAAATGACTCAATTTGAATTCTATCTTTCAGCCTATATTTATTTGAAATAAATGGTATTTGGTATCTAATTGAAAATCTAGATCTTTCACAATTAACAAAGGGAATTCGATATGTTCCAGAACACCTAAGAGCCGAAGGAGGGGCAGAATCAACAGAGATTTTTCATAAAAATAACTACTAGGATCTTGTATTTTAAAATGCCATATTGATATATTAAGTTCTCTTATATGTTTCAGATCTAATAAATTCAAGAAAAGAAATAATGTTTCAGTTTCCGATGCATCTTTAAGTTTTGATGGACGATGTAAAAAATTTCCAAGTATTCTCACTGCTTTATTTTGAAGGATCTGTAGGGGTTTTATATGCGTCCAAAAAGTATTTAAATAAATAATTGTGCAATAATTTAAATAAGGAGCAATCAAAGAATGATAAATTATTTTTAAAATTGAAAATGGAAAAACATGTTGCAAACGATACATAGACCCAATATTTTGCGAAAATTTCACCCTTAAATAATCAATATGAGTTTGAAATGACAAAAGGGGATCAATAAAAACTCCTAAATAACGATATGATTGAACTCTACGTATTTTATGCTCACCAACTTGAAGGTCCTGACATGAAATTTTTTTAGTAGCACGTTTTGAATGACCAAAAACCATAAATTCAGTCTTCTTAGAATTCGGTACTAAATAATTAGATACAAACCATCGATTAACTGAACTAACAGTGTTAAACAGATTTTGAATCAATGTAGATGAATCCTTCGCTTTAACAGAAACAGCTGTGTCATCTGCGAATAAAATTGCAAGACCATTATTTCCCCGCAAACATCGTGGGAGATCATTAATATACATCAAAAATAAAAGTGGACCTAATACCGATCCTTGTGGGACACCAATATCTTCAAGATCATTTAAACTAGACAAATGTCCATCAACATCTACCACGATTTTACGTCCATAAAGGTATGATCTTATTATATCTAGTCCTTTCCCTCTTATACCGGAATTTTCCATTTTATCAAAAAGAATTTCATGGTTTAAAGTGTCAAATGCTTTTTTAACATCATAAAAAACAGTAGATACATGATAATTACTATCTAAGCAATCATTTATTTCTAATACAAGAGCTGCAACTGCTTGTTCCGTCGAATGGCCTGCCCTAAATCCAAACTGATATTTGGTAAAAAAAATTATTTTATCTAGATAATTAGTAATCCTTCCTTTTAAAATTTTTTCCAATACTTTAGACAATGGTGATAAAATTGCAATAGGACGATAATTATTTGTATTAGATTTATATCCTTTTTTATGCAATGGTATTACACGTGCAATTTTCCATCTTTTAGGAAATGTACCTGAAAAAATACATAAATTTAAAATATGAAGCAATGGTTCAAAAATTTCACCTGCAATATCTTTTAGCAAATTAGTTGAAAGTTCATCATATCCCAATGAATTACCATTTTTTAAATTCTTAATGACCTTTTGAAATTCTGCAAAAGTAACCGGGGCCATAATTTTTTTCCTTCTCAAATAAAAATCAAAATTTTTATTCCTTCTTCTTTATTAGTCATGCGCATGAACTTTTTTATGTCTTGGTAAATCAGTGAATAAATTAGGTGCTAGAAGTTCGTGTACGTCATGTACCATACTCAAATGTGTATACACCATGCTTAGATGGGGATATTATACAAGTACCCGACGGACCCTCGGACTCTTATAGCCCCGTATGGATAGTAAAAAAATATACAGGAACTGTAAGAGTAATTTGCAGAACAAGGCATTTCAAATCTCAGGAGGGATTTTTCAGAGTATTAGGGGGGATTGGTAATGTAAATGGATTGATTGTTCATTCTAAAATCTCTGGAGATTACGAGGCAACGGTTCCTAGAGAATAGGGCAATAACAACCAGACCAGACAGTATGATTGTACACCGGCCCGACCTTTCTACAAGAAAACAATATTCAACACCCGTCATATTAACAGCACTATAAGGTGAAAAAATATTATCAATAAGTGAAAATGATGTATCAGCTATTCTAGAGGGAACAAAACATACGGGGTTTAGTCCATAAGATAGTGGGCCCTCCAAAAACTGCAAAATATTTCTATCTATTCTATTCTGATCTGCAGATAGGAGTTTCATTAAATCAATATTAAAATCACCCATAACTAAATAAGGAGTATTAAGACTAGCTAATTTATCCAACATACTTTCAAAATGATTTTTAAATTCTATCTGGCTGGATGACGGAGTACGGTAAATAACTGCAATTAAAAGCTTCCGATTATTTGGAAAAGAGCATTCAACTACACAAGATTCAAAAATCATTTCAATATTCATTGGCAAAAAATCAATCCTTATACGTGCTGGTATGCAATTTTTAATCAAAACACCTAGACCCCCTTGTTTTTGTCTTTTCCGACCGATGTGAAAAAATTGGTAATCTTTTACATGTATATTTTCAATTGAAACATCATCTAAAAAAGTTTCACATAGGCCTAATATATCTGTATCTGAATCCGACAAAAAAGTTTCAATCACATCCTGCGCAGTCCTCCAACCCCGGCAATTCCAAAACGACATCCTACTTGTATTTACATTTTTTCTTACCAGCTCATTCATAAATATATATTGATTTTTTGGGATATCAAAATTACTAGAAGTATCTTCATCATCACCAGCTACAATAGTTTGAAAAATTGACTGAAATGAAAGAGAATTCTGCTCAAATTCTTTTAACCTTGATGATGGAATTTCACGATTATCTCTATCCATTATCAAATTTTAACCCCACGTTAAGAGAAACCACACCATGCCCCAAAAGACCAGCAGACCATAATAAAAAATAACAATTAAAAAAACAAAACAAAAAAAAAGTAATCTCCATTCCAAGTCGTTTTCCCTCAGTACGACTAATCTGCTCAACTTTTAATTTAGAAACATAAATATCTTCATAAAAACCAAAAAACACTACTACTGTTTCCAGGCCTAGTATCACTGAAAGCCAAGACCAATCCATAAGAACTCCAATCACAACCCGGTACGCTCCACACCGCGCTATACACTATACACCATTAATACTTTTTCTCATTTTTTTTTTTTTAAATTATTCCATCCACAACATCTTTTAGAAAAAAAGAATTTAAAAAAACACGAGACAACACTACTTCATACCAATATGCTATCACAAAAAAAAACCACAAAGAAGTAAAAGCACAACAAAATAATAACTCAAAACCATATTAAACTTAAATAATTAATATAAATATAAATATGACAACCCGCCTAGCATTGCATAGGCCCCCCTCGAGGATTTATCGGCACTGACAATTCAGGAATCACGTCATTCACGGAGAAAGAAACACGCAGGCCATTTGGCCGATCAAAACAAAGGAGAGGTGGAACCGATTTTGTTACCCATGCTTGAATACCACAATCAGCAAGCTTTGATCTTTTTTCAATCAGCCGTTTTCTAATATCTCTCACTGCCGTTGGAGCATCATCGCTAAGATAAATATCTTTATGACCGCAAACAGTCTTTCCTTTAAGTTTTTTACTCTGTTTCAGAATCGTTATTTTTTCTTCTTTAGAACGAACAGTAACTTTAAAATATCTACGCTCTTTTTTTTACTTCTGTAACAGCAAATTCTGGGGTCTCGTTTACACCTAGTCCTTCTTCACAAACAGTTTTGAAAATCGCTTTAGCTTCCTCTTTATCATCGCAAGGTACATTCCAAACCACTATATTTTTCTCATTCATTCTATACTCGCAATGCATTAACCGATTTTTCAACTGATTATTTTCTTCACGGAGAAACACTGACTCAGCTGTAACAACACTAATCTGTGATTTTACATTTATTATTTCATTCTCAGTAGCCGCCACATGGGTCTGGATCGTCAAAAATTGCTGCGATTGGCCAGATAGCGCTTCCTCAAGCGATTTGACCCGGGTTTCCAGAGATTTGAACTGGTCCGTGATACCGTCAAGCTTTTTTCCATTGTCTTTCACTATAGTTAGAATTTCATAAAAGCTCCGAGCCAGCGTCGAAATTGACAAAGTTTCTCCCTCCTTAGGTGAAGATGACGAATAATCATTTTGATCCTCTTCGAATGAGACTTCTTTACGGTTTCTTTTATTTCGCCCCATGAATAAGCAGCAATTAAAAAAATGGACAAATAGTCTTACCTCAGCCGGCAACGATTGTTTATCCACGATGTTGCTAGCGTGCAGTGCTTTTAGCCGTTTGGCACGGCAAACACCTTTTCCAACGTCGGTAATCAAAGGCTCTGTTTATAATGACTCAAATCCAATCCTCTTTTACTCCATGCAATTCTTCAGTTCAAAGCAATAATCACACACCAAAAAATTTTCTTTCATCAATTCAAAACATTAATCTCACAAGCTATTTAACTCTTCAGCCAAAACTACCGCAGGCACGGAGCGCCTAAGGTGTTACTCGTTCGGGGAATGAATCATGACTGAATGCCGCTAATCATTTACCCCAATCGGAAACCTCGAGGTTTTAAATGTTTGTTGAGGAGTCACCTTGAAGTTGACTCCTTCTTTGGAAGGAGTCAACAGAGGGATTTGCAGGAATAACATCCCCTTGAAGATCATTCCAGAGATAAGTTCAACGACGGATGAAGCTGTACTCGGTTCTTGAACCGAGTACTCGGTTCAGAAGTACTCGGTACCGAGTACAGAAGTACTCGGTTCTTGGCGCGTCCTCCTTTTGATAAATGGACCGAGCTGTGTGCCTTAATGTCTGCCTTGACAGATGGACAAAGGACACAATGCGACAGCTCATCTGAAGGAGGCAAATAAATTTACTTTTAGAAAACTGCCATTGATGATACGTCAAATCTATTATTTAGAGGTTGGAGCGAGTCATGCGTAGAGACGCAGCCCAGCCCTATTCTGGATCTTCTGGAGAGTTGCTAACAGTGTTTTTGTGGTACCAGTTTATAATGAGCATCCATATTCAGCTGTGGGTCTGATGCAGGACTTGAAGAGTGGGATAATCAAGCTGGATGGAAGAAGATTTTTGCAGCGAAGAGTAACTGAGTTTTGTTGCGCAGGATGTTCCCATCCGATCAAGGTGGTAATTTCATTTTTTTAAATGAAACTAGGGTGTTCACGTGGTATCTTTGATCGGGCGATAAAAATTGTCTTTGTTTTCGATGCATTGAAGTTGATCATCTATGCATCAGACCACTTTTCGATTTTAAAAAGATCCATCGGTAGGGAAAGGGAGGTTTGTATTGGGTCTACGTGTTTTGGGACTGCTTTGGAGGTAGAGTGTGTCGTGGTATCGTCGGCAAAGTGATGCAGCGGGCATGCAAGGTTGTCTCCCATGTCGTTTATGTAGATGAGGAAAAGCATATGTCCAAGACGCTACCCTGGGGAATCCCTGCTTTCACTGGATATTCGCGGGAAGTAAACCCGTCAAGGACAACCCGCAGTGAATGGTCAGAATGACAGCTTTCAATCACTTTTAAAAGACTTCCACGAACACCATACGCATGGAGTTTCTTTAGCAGGCCGCGGTGTCATACTCTGTTGAAAGTTTTGGCAATGTCGAATGACAGTAGCCTTGTATCGTACCCTATTACCAGAAGTTCAATCCATTCCTTTTGCTGAACCCCTAGGCAGGCTAATGTTGTGCGTTTCCGATGGAATCCATATTGGTGATCGCCTAAAAGGTCGTTTGTTTCCAGGAACTGTTAAAATGTTCTATTGGAGACGCTCTCATAGACTTTGGCAAAGAAGGAGAGAAAGCCTATAGGAGCCCACTCTCGTTGGATCGCCATCTGGCTTTAGGGTAAGTATAACATGGGTGGACATCCATGTTTTTGGGAAGGTTCTGGAGCGAAAGCATGTGCGGAAAATCAACGACAAAGGTCCAGATAGTTCGGCAATGCAGGATTTGAGGACAACATTTGGTATGTTGTCAGGACCTGTGGCTTTAGTCACATCAAGATGCCGCAGAATGCGAAAGATCTTAGGAGCAGAAAAAATCACACGATCCAGGACAGTATTGATCGAAGAAATTTGGTACTTCTCTTCCGTCGTCGTTCGAATTCGAGAATTTGGCAAAAGTATTAGCAAGAGCTTCAGCCTTTGCTAGTGAATCTTGTACCACGGTCCCTTTAATCTCTAGAGTAGGAATTGAAGTCCATTTCGATGACGGTAAAGCCTCCTTGACAATTCTTAATCGACTCTTTGCCGAAGTATGCTGAAGCTTGGTGGTGAATTTCTCCTTATACTGAAACCGGGACTGCTGAATCGCATGAACTGGCATCTTTGCGCGTGTTGATGAATGCAATTTTTTCCTCTTTGCTCTTTGAAAGTAGCCATCGTCTGTGTGCCTTTTGCTTTGCTTGGATAGCCTTTCTTCGGAAACTGGGCGTTTAACCAAGGTTTGTTGTTACTGGGCACCTGGATCCACTGTGAAGGGATATGTTTTTCGACAGAATCAACTATGGCCTGCTGATACTTCTCTGCAGCTTTCTCTGGGCCTTCAAGGAGGAAGGCTCTCCATTGCTGAGTACAAAGAGCGTTTCTCAAACCGTCCCAATCACCTTTTTTTTGTGTTGCCAGATTTTTCACTCACGCTTTATTGGAGGCGGAATACGAAAGTTTCCACGTGTAATGACTGCAATCTGGTCACTTTTGAAAGCATGGGCGTCTACCTTAAGGAGTCAGGGTGATCTGTAGAGAAAAGTTCATGATGAGATGATCAGTTTGGACCGTGATGCGGGTAGAAATCTACAAGTTGTTCTATCCCGTTAGAGAGAGATAGATCTTAAAAGTCCGACCCTTACTTACCAGTATTTTTGCTGTGAAGCCACGCGCTATGAAGGACGTTTAAGTCTCTACGGAAAATAATGACGGACTTTGCGCACTTGCTTCGAATGTATTCGAGAGAGGCTTCAAGAAAGCTGGTAATCTAGCAGGTGGGAGGGTTATAGACGCTACTAACAATCACGGGCTTATTTCGAAGGGTCACCCTAACTTGCAGAGCTTGTTTGCCAGCTAAATCTGGTATATTTAGGCATAAATATGGTACATAGCTCTATAGATAAATAGCAAAACCTCCTCCTCCATCGCCGTTTTGTATTTCATGGTTGAGATTGGTCTTAGTAATGCACATGATAGATGGTTTGACCGAGTTCATTAAGTATTGGAACTTGTCAAACTTAGATCTGAGATCACGTTCTTTGCAGTGGGCTGCTGTAAAAAGGTCCACTTGGATGGTAGATGGACGTGCTACAGATCATCTACTAAAGGGCTGTTTAGTCCGAGGCTTTTTATTATTGTCAATCAAAACCAAATCAAAGAAGCTATGCCTGGTGGTTAGCCCGACAAAACCTATACATCCATTGCCATGCATCATTAGACGGGGAACGGTGTCATCTGCCAACGCACCTCATTACTGCATCTTCAACGTGTAGGTGGTACCCCATAATGGGTTAGGATTCGGCACAAGTACCTCCCTCCTTGTATATAAAGGAGTACCTCCATCCTTGTATATAAATTATTTCTCTATCCACATCAGCGTAAATGAGCAAGTATAGGAATTGGTGAAAGTTAAAACTTACAAGTGGAGCAGAATTTAATTGTTCTTTTCTTGCCGTTATAAATTTTATTTTTATTACATTTATTTTGTATTATCGTAAATATAATATAAGTATCATATTTAAATATAGATTAAATTTTTTGATTTTATTCATTTTATTATTGTACTTTTATTAGATTGAAGTTGAATTTCGCAATAAATTTGCTCGTTTTCAGCTGCTTATTTTCTGATAAACAGCAAATTACGAATCTAATCTTCAAAAACATTCGACATTTTAAAGATCAGTTTGTGAGCCTTAGCGTCGACTGATCGTCTCCAAGACAAATGGCCCATTAGCGAATCTTCCCAACAGCACAAGCAACTTCCAAAGCTGCCAAAATACTCAATGTATATTTTGATGCTTCTATTTTATTAACAATTAGTAAATGAGAAGCATATTTTTTTTATCGGTTTCATTTCTCCCAATACTACATTACTTGGACCAAAGTGTTATAAAGATGACAGAGGCCAGATTCTACTAATTTTTTAAAGCACTTCCTGCAATAAACATGGACAATTTTCTTTTTCAATTCATTGAATCTGTTCCCACCT
Source organism: Artemia sp. Qi Xiang Cuo (assembly GCF_049724085.1). Taxonomy (NCBI): domain Eukaryota; kingdom Metazoa; phylum Arthropoda; class Branchiopoda; order Anostraca; family Artemiidae; genus Artemia; species Artemia sp. Qi Xiang Cuo. Next base: position 21,932,484 of record NC_142794.1, on the reverse strand, counting down.
GTGTAGGGAGCAGTGGCTGGAGCCTCTCACTGAAACTATAATTTTTAGAATATCTATGTTTTGCTATATTTTTTTATCCACCTTATACTGTTTTGACAATTTATTTCTTGGAATATAAAGACAAGGGCTTATGGTTATTCAGCTTAATCCTGCATGACTAACTGGGTCTTTAAACCTTAATTGGAAAACTTAATTTGTCCAGTTCCCAAATGAACTAAAATAATAAAATAAATCGTTTTTCGTCTATCATTTAATGCTTTATAGTAATTTTAAGTGCTTGGTCAAATTGCCTTTTATTTTCTATTTATTTACCATTAAATTTCATCTTTTTAGTAGAAGATGTTAATCCTTGTTAATTCTGATAATTAACGCAGTTAAATACAAAAAGATTGCAATGATCTTAAATATTGTTTATAGAATTTCAAGTTTAGTTAACTCTTACAGATTTTAGTATTACCAGAAAAATAAGTATGACTAATTTCAAAACTATGGACTACGCAATCTCTCTCTCTCTCTCTCTCTCTCTCTCTCTCTCTCTCTCTCTCTCTCTCTCTCTCTCTCTCTCTCTCTCTCTCTCTCTCTCTCTCTCTCTCTCTCTCTCTCTCTCTCTCTCTCTCTCTCTCTCTCTCTCTTTTCTATCTTTCTTCTTTTTTTTTCTTTGTATCTATAGTTACAAAAGATCTTCTAGTGTTGCAAAATCTGACGAAAATAATTTGATCAAAATCCTACAAAAATTGATTAAATTTGTGTGAAAAGTAATCTTCAAAACTCAATCCTTATCCAAAGTCCTCGCAGCAACTACTGCAATGGTTTATTTCAAGAAAATTGAGGGTATTCAGCCTCCTGTTGACCTTAAGACATTCTTGCAGGTCAATGCTCTTCAAGTATCCTCAGGTTTATTTAAAAAGAATTTCTGTTATTACAAATTTATATTTTTGCACATAACGTTTATTTGCTGAGGACGGTCGCTGTGTATGTGACTGAAATATCCAGAGATTTCAGGGCTCAAAATTTCAAATAAATAATCGAACGGCTATAAACATTTTTTAGTTTTTGAATTTTATTTTTATTAAAATAAAGTAAAGGGATCAGTTAATAAATAAAAAGGAATAAGTTATTAATTAATTAATAAAATAAATTAAAAATGACATAAATAATAATAATTAAATAATTTAAATAATAGTTCAAAAAATTTGAAATAGATTTTAGTAAATTGAAATACTTTGTTAACAAATGAAAAATTTGTTAAATTTTGGCCTGAAAATTTGTGGGAGACAGGGTCGGAGGGGGGGGGGTGCACTAATCAAGATTTTCCCTCGGGTGCAAGAGAGGTCAGAAACGCCGAAAACTTCGTAGGTGGCTTAGAAGAAAAACCGGCCTAGTACTTTATTGTAGGCGGCATAGTGTTTTAGCTCGTCTTTTCTACCCCCAAGAAAGACGCAAAGAGTATTAAGTTTTGAGGGATGTTATAAATAATGTCTTTGTAACCTAGTGAAGTTTTAGTTTAGTACTTTAGTCTAATGTTTAATGTAAGTGGAATAGGGTTTTAGCCCGTGAAAACACATGCTGTATGCAGTATCTCAGCAGATAAAAATTTAGTCATGCAATATACCTTATGCATGTCAATTATCAAACAGCAGTTCTGGTTCTGCATCAAATTTTGTAAAAAGTGGTTTTATTTAAAAAAAAAAAAATTCTTAATTAACAAAGGCACAAGAACTCTTAATTTCCGTTCGAATAAGCCTTCTCGTGACTTTCTAGGACCACTGGATTTATACGATCACCCCTGAAAAAAAAAACAAATAAACCGTCATCCGTGATTCGTTACCACAGTTTGTTACCACGAACTGTTTGAAAATAGTGAAACCACTAGACAAAGCTCAACAATTTTGCAACCGGTAACCTAAATCAAACAAAGATTTGTCAGTATAATTTAGACGATATTTGGAGCCTATTAATATAATGTTATTGACTGTAGTTTATAGTTTATGAAATATGCACGTGCTGTGAATGATTCAAAAGGCGGACAGAATATACAGTGTTTTCAAAATAAAGAGCCTGAATCTGCTAAATATTAAAGGATATAGCGTTTATGTTGGCAACGCTGCATATATAAATACCTAAACTCTGGATGTGGAATTTTTATTTTACGTAACTAAATATGTTACAAAGACTGTACAGGAATTGTCCCTTGGAGGAGGGGGGATTAACGCTGAAGGTCTACAGTTTGCTGCTGAAAAAGACGGTTGCTATTTCTGGGAACTGTTTTCAGAAACGAATAAACTTCTGGGCTATGTTGAAGTACTGCTGCTTTTAGTGGTCGATGTATTTGTTATTTATAAAGAATTCTCTTTCAGAAGTCAAACTTGAAACATACTAGATAGGGAACTGTAGAAAAATCTCGAAATTTTTTGGGGGGTTGGGCTTTTTCGAACCAACCTAGGAAAATATTGTATAAGTACATAGGGAATTTTGAAAGGGAATGCATCTACTTTTTATTTCGCTATTTTAGCAGATTGATCCTTAAAGTTATAATGTTTGCACAAGAAGCGAGCAATTTTTTGTGGACAGGCCATACACTTTGGAGAGAGGAAGCCACAAAGAGACCGATTCAATGAGTAACAAAATTCTGGAGGGCACGAGGATGAGTACTCTTGGAGCTAGACCCATAGTCATGGTTTCTCCCAGACATTTTTCTATGAAAGGGCTCTTTTCCTCTTTTTTTAAATGGGGAATGTACTTCGTATATATTTCATTTAATCTTCCAGTAGGAGGGCATTTGTCTGTCTTGCTATTTATTTCCTCCTTTGGGTATTTTTGTCTCTGCTGATTATGTGAACTTAACATATTTTTTTTTCTAGTGTGATCAATACTTTAAAGCGTGCTCTGCTGATATGGCTATCTGTGTTATTCTTTGGAAATGAAGTCACATTCTTAAGTGGTATTGGAACATCAATAGTTGTATTAGGTGTTTTGGGGTATAATAAAGCCAAACAAATTGCCGATATTAGACAACCAAGTGATATTAAATCATCTTCCGCTCTTTTGTCTGTTTAAAAGGGTTATTTGAGTGTTTCTTAATATTTCTGAATTGGTATTTGTGTATTCATTTATGTATCTTTTGTGTATTAGTTTCAATGTTTTAAGTGAGAGAAATATAAAGATTAAAAGTAGAACGGAGAGTAGAAAAGTAGAAACATAGGCATGAATCAACAACTCTTTTCTGTCAATGTATGAACGAAATAATCAGATAAGATAGGACAATCATTCATTACCCACTTGTAAAGATATAATGAAACGGTGGAGTGTGGTAAATAAGAAAAAGAAATGTATGAAAACAAAATCATAGTATCTAACAGGAAAGTAAAGGACCAAGAAAAAGAAAAAAATGTCACGAAGTCAGTGGACTTTAAGTTTTGCGTCGTTTTGAGTATCATATTCCCCAAGTAGGCTGGTAAATCCATTGCTGTATCTATAATAAAATGATTATTTATGATATGTTGATTGCGGCGTCCTCTCGAGAGATCCTTAAAAAGCTTACCATATCTGAAGTAGTAATCAATCCTTAATCTCTGTCGATTTTTTTTCTAAAGAAGTAAAAAAGAATAGGTGTCCTGCATGATCAAAGTATTTAAGTTTATGGGATAGATATTTCCTAAGGAGAGGGGAAGCCGTGCACGCGATTAATGCGGGGCTCCCATGGCGTCAATCAAGTTAATAAAGCTGTCCACAAAGTTAATAAACCGTTTTCTTCGGATAACTTTATTGACTTAATGGCTGTCGGAAAAAAGTTGAACTTTATTTAACTTTTTCAAGAAAGTCCGCAAAGTTCAACCAATAGCAGAAGGCGTGTGGAAAATTTCAAATATACAACATACAAATTAGTGTCTACAAATTTAATAGTGTATACTTGTTTAAATATTTGGCTTTGTAAAAGAATAAGGGTTGCACAAAAATATTTTTATTTATTATTAAAAGGAAAAAATTCTTAAAAAGATGGATTTCTCAGCTTCATGTCTGGCTATTTCAGTTACTTTCAATGAAAAATGGCTGTAGAGTCAAAAAGGTGAAAAGCTTGTGTGAGTGGGACAAACTTTATGGTTCGCACTTTCAAAAAAAACTTTATTAACTTCATTGAAGCCGTAGGAGCCCCTCATAAACGTGTAATGTTACATGATTGTTTAGCACAATGGAAATGCAGCCAAAAATAAACAGAATAGTGGTGGCTGGGCCAGGCCGTGATCATTAGGTACAAATTTTATTAAATAAAGAAATATAAAGAAATAATGGAACGGTGAAGTGGGGTAAATAGCACCTAACAGGAAAGTAAAGGATCAAGAAAAAGAAAAAAATGTCACGAAGTCGGTAGTTTTGAACAAAAGAAATACATAGCAATATGCAATAAAATATTCAATTTAATTTGAAAATTGAGAAAGAAGGAGTGCAGGGATTTGATAGCTAACTCGTTGAATCTAACGCGGAGAAAAAAATCGCTAAAACAGTAAATAATTAGAAATCAACTAAAAGTTAGGACTATGTGACCGTCAAAAACCATCCTTTTAAAATACTTTAAGAATCACATTAGGTGCAAGGTAGCGAACTCAATCAATCAGTCAATCAGCTGTCAATTACTCAATCAATCAGCATCCCAAGTTAAGGATATAGGCTACGAATTCCAGTTTGGCAAAGAAAGATTACATAAGGTATTTTAAATTTCCAATCGCTTCTGCTTTGGACTTTCATTTTTTAAAGCTTAATCTTTCAGCTGACCATTTCTATGCGTTGGATCTCAAGTTCTTTTTACTAAAAAAAATATATATAAATGAAAGTGTTAATCCTGTTTCTACTAGAAATTAAATGTTGAAAATAACTAAAGATAGTTTTATGGTACAAATATCGCAGCTGATCCTGAAGATATTTGTATATATTTTGGTCCTTTCTTTTATAATATTTGTTTCTTTTCTTCTTTCGGTTGCCCTCATTTTTTCTCTTGTCTATGGGTGTGGTTTTCCCTCGTCTCCCCATGCCTTTGGTTTTCCAATCCTGTGGATACCAACCCAGGTGTCCCCTCCTGTATGTACCTCAATTCGTTTTTAAAAAATAAAAACAAACTTTTATTCAAGCTTTTATCAGAAACAAAGCAGTCAGAGAAAACCAAAAGTAGTTTCGCAGTCCAAAGTTATTGTAGTTTGGTTTTCGTTTCGCTTCAAAGAAGTTGTTTCTTACTTTTTCTTTTATTTTTCTTATCTCAATCAGGGATGCCAATTAGGTGGAGGGAGGGACAATCCAACCCCTAGATTTTGGAAAATAGATTTTTGATGTTTTCATTGGAAAAAAATTGCATGCCCTTCACCTGGATTTAAAAAAATGCGGCTTCGTGTATCATGTTTTAAAAAGCCTTAAAAAAAACATAACCTTCCCCTAGCACTTTTATGAATTGGCACACCCTGGTCTCAATGTATACCAAAAATTATGTTTTGCGTCTATTGTGTAGACAAAAGTATAGTTGATTAATGTCCTTGGATATTCATTCGGCGGTTTCGTTGGTCTTAGCTGTTTATCCCGGATATTTTAGAATGGCATAAGTTGTTTCAAGTTGTAGTTTTTATTGTGTCAATAAAGAAAACAACTTAAAATTTCACTTTCTTTCTTTAATTTTTTAATGCACAATCTTTATTTGTTGAATATGAATTCATATACATTATGTAGGTGTCATGAAGTCCTACCCTTGGGGGAGGGGAACGGTATTCTATCTGCGGATGGTAGCATGTTGTATGATGGTGCATTTTAACTTTCGCCTGGAGCAGTCACTTTTCAAAACTTCTGAACGGTGAGGCAGTCGCACATCGTGACCCAGTCCTGATTCAAGCTGACATGGCCTTACCCAAGTTGACTTCTGACCTCGTATCGCAACCGTTTACAGTGTCTGAGATCCTAAACACTGTAAAACGTCTAAAAAAACAATTGAGCCCCTAGCGTCTTTGGTATTTCTGCAGAACTTCTCAAGTATGGAGGTGCAGCAATGATACTGTGGCTCCAGCTTATTTTCTCATTTATATGGAAGACAGAATGCGCACCAAAGAATTGGTGTTCTGGTATCCTTTGCCACTCTGGAAACAAAAGGCCAGTTGCCAAATCTGCTTTAGCTGCAGCGGGATTACGCTTCTTACCGTTTCCGGCATTATTTTTGCCATTACAGTACCGGACAGATGCTCTGCCTTCCTGCGTAGAAATAGAAGAGTTCAGCAAGCCGAGTTCATGCCTGGCAAATCAACAACGGAGTAAATTTTCACAGTGCGCCATTTGATGGAGAAGATGCGAGTTTCGCCTAAAAGTGTGCATTGTATTTGTGGATTTCGAAGCTGTTTTCGATTCTGCAGATTGCCGTTTGTCCTGGCTGATACTGTGGACTACAGGCCTGCCCCATAAATATTGTTCACTTTTCTAAAGCCTTTATAATGGTATGGAGACATGTGTGTAAGTCGATCGAAGACGTAGACGCCTTTGATGAAGATTACATCTTTGAATTTAGCTCATTTATGAACCCTGAATCAAAACTAAATTTTCGAGGGTTTTTTTACCGAGACATTTTAAAAGTAAGAAAAAGGATTGTCCTGGCGTCTATTCTGAATTGCCGGAAAACCATCCCATTTCGTGATAATATACCGCCGCACTGCAACCTATTTCATTCCTGAACATACATATAGTCTTTTTAAAATCAACGATTCTTAAGGTTGTCATTTGACAGCTTCATTTGAATAAGTTGGCTCCTTTTAAACTCCATTTATTTTTCACAATATTTCATAGCTGCACATCAATGTTCAAGGGAGGGGTCAACGTGTATTTCTGTGCGGTAAGGCTTCTTTAATACTCAATGTACATTTTAGGGCAAATTCTTTCAATAAACTTAAAGGGAGGAGGGGAGCAGGTTCCTCATAATTGTAATGGCATTTTAGAGGATCAGAAGAAGATTATTCATTATGAAACCGTTATGTACCACAGAGGGATGGTTGTGGTCGAAACGTGAGCAATGTGTTCTAAGACCAAAAATTATACTGGTCTAGGTATCAAAAAATCCATTCAGGTATATCAACTTTGAAATTTGCACTTCCATAGGATGATGTGGTTCTTTTTTAAGCAGGCTATGAGAAATAGAAGACTCGTAGACTTGGGCTGCTGGGTAACGAGGAAAAGACAATAGTAGCCAAGTGTCACCACAATAACAATGATGTAGTGGAAAATACAGTTGAAGTTCTTGATCTTCAGTCTTAGCATCCCTTTCGACAGTCACGGTTTCTAAAGTATTAAAAAATATCCAAGGTCTGAAAACAAGAATAATTTTGATCTTATTTGTTGGCAGAGTTTTTTTTTGTTTTTTTAATAGGAATATTTCCAAAGATCACGAGATAAGAGAAGAGCTTGATTCTCTATCTAAGATTGACATAGCAGTGGCTTTCCAGCATATTCCTAGCCATGTAGGCATCCACTGTAGCGAAAAAGTGAACACTCTTGCCGCAGAGACTGCAAAGTCTATCAACTAACAGCATGCTCAAAAGTATTCAATCGCACTTAGAGATGCAATCAGAAACCGCCATCCTTATAGAAAGCCTCCTCCTGCTCTGTTTCCAATTTTCAAAGAGCTTGAAATAAATCGGGCCAACTTTAAAAGAAAAAGGTTAGCAGTGATACTGAGACGAGAAGAATACAAATGGAAGCAGCATAGTGACCTAAATTATATGCTCTGCAACTTGACTGAAGAAACTGCAACACTTTATCTTCAAATGCACTGCAAGTACTCCTGGAATTTATAAACTACATACCCTATATCAAAACTTTAAACTTCCACTAGATACTAACCTGATTGTGGATGTTCTTTTACCAGCTTCCATTGAAAAGAAATTTTACAGAGAGGCAATTGATGCGTTAATAAATTTAGATGTTCTTTGAGAGATTTTTTTTTTTTTTTTTTGTAAACTTGCGCAAAAGAGAGCTTGAGCAAGCAAGAAGAGCCGTATTGGTACCTGCCGGCCCGTGGGGCTTTAACCGCTGGGAACAGGCAGCTCGAGCACATACATTTTCCAGAAGTCAATCAAAAAATGTATTATGCACTTAACTGTAAATGAAGTTGTATTGTGTATTTTTTTTTTTTTTTTTTTTTTTTTACCTGCTTTATGGCTGTGAATTTGTGAAAATGATTGAAAACGTGAAGTTTGGAGCCATAAGGAGCCCGTTTAGGATTCCATTTACAAAAGGGTCTGTGAAGTAAGGCTTCCCCTTTTTAACAAAAAAGCTTGAAACTTAGAAAATTGAATTTTGATAATCCTTGGAATGTCGGGAAGTAGGTATAACGGATTTTACTATTCATTACAGTTGTTGACATGACCTAAAAAATTCAGATCGTTAAATAATAGATTAAGACCATATTAAGCACCAAGCACAAATAATCTGACTGGATTGTTTTCACAGATAAGAGCCTCCTTTCACCTTTCTTTTCAGCCCTGGCAGAGCTCTGGCCATACCCAGTAGATACAGACCAATAAGTTTAGTAATACCTAGTCCGTTAGCTACGGCTAAACTAAGGATGGTATGAGCTATTTCTTGCATTCTTCGATGAAGCATCGAAATATAGCCTAGAAATTATTTTTTATTTTAATCATATTTCAAAATTCATTAGTGCCTTATTTTTTTAGTGTATTTAACAAGTGGCCTTTTTTGTGTTTTCTTTTAGATTGTAAATGTAGCATAATATAGTGGTTATTTTTTATTACAATAGTAGTTATTTCAATAAACGAATACAAATATACATGATTAGCTCTTTTGCATAGCACACCCAAATTGAGAGCTTTTAAACGTTTAGTTCAGGAAACTTTTTCGATCAAAAAGACTAACACTAATTTCAATTCTTAGACAATATTCACAGAATATGTTAACCAGACAGATAAATAAATTTGAATTATGAAACCAAAACTTTAGATCTCAAAATGAACCCAAGACTATCTACTTGCTCACATTAATGGAATTTCTTGTTTATGCCATTTAACCCTCTTCTTATTTCACAATAAACTGAGGACTGAATATTAAAATGAACCCAAATTTATGAGCCTTTAATATAACTTCTATTTTTATTCAGCTGCGTTTGTAGATAAGGCTTCTGCTTCAATAATTTTTGATTTTCTTCTTCTTTGATTTAAACTATTCCAACGGTTGACATTTTTTGCCTTGTCTCTTTGGTTAGGAGCTAAAGCGTCTTTTTGGCATATTAGACTTTTTGTGACTTTTAAGATTTGGTGGTTGTCACCATTTCCAGCCTATTTAATTCAGTTAGATTTAGGCTTCTAAAATATGCGAGGAAGGAGAGATATTTGGCTTGTTTTATGATTTTTGGAAATTGGGCTTCCAAGTTTCGGGTAGCTCTTAGCATCTCACCTTTGTTTTCCAGTGTCTCAAATTCACTCGTGTGCGTCGTTAGAGATGATAGGACAAAATATGTTGTAAATTTTGAATAGCCCAAAGTTTTGTCTTTATTGTAAAAAAGACAGGAGAGTGCAGGTCAGGTGTAGTGAACTGTTCATATCAATGACAGATGCTAAATTCCTATTTCCTCGTAAAACTGCGTAGACTTTGAAGTTTTTTGAGAATTGCCTTAAGCCTTAATTTCCTTAAAATAATATCATGGGATGATTAATGATACTACCAATAAAATTAAAATTACATATTTTTCGTTGTGACAAAATTCTTCTGCGATTCTAAAGGTAGATAAAATTCCAACCTAATAAAAATTTGATTCGAGATTGAAAAATATTTCTTCGAAAAATTTGATCGTTGATCCGTGGTTTGCCGTTTGGAGCGTCCGTGTCAGTAGTGATACCTGTTTTAATTTTTTTTAACCACTTTTGCTTATCCAAATAGAAAACTACAATCAGAAATTACTTCAGGGTTAAGCTTGTGGGTCGCATAATTCAACATTTGCATCTAGCCTATTGAATAGGACCTAGAAATAAGCTAATTATTAGGCTGTATGTAGTCTAGGCTTATATAAAACATCTGGGTAAAGTTCTACGAAATCATATTATTGAGTTAGGACAAAATTTAATACACCATTCAATGCCTTTTTTTTATGCTGATTACGAATATAATAATCATTTCCCTTGGAAATTAGTTCCCGCCCCCCCCCCCTATATTGGCAAATTCCGTGGTAGGTTAGGTTAAATTAGGTTTAGCCGATATAGGGGGGGGGGGGCTGAATTTAATTTCCGATATAAATGCTAATTATATTCGTAATAAGCAAAAAAAAAGGCATCAAATGGTGTATTCACTTTAGACCTAACTCAATAATATGATTTCATAGAACTTTACCAACATCTGTGCGGATATTAGGCTAGCCTATTTTTGTTGAATATGAATCATGTATTTGACTAGTTGTTGGTACATGACTAAAATTGGGACTAGCCTAACCTAGGCCTATTAAGAAGCAAACATGTTTAAAAAACAATTTCTACATTAAAGAATACAGAAAAAATATAGTTAATACATTTGAACCACAATTCCATTGTAATTTACCCCCTTCCCCCTAAAATACAAATATATAGGCTATTCCAAGTTATATATTTTGGTAAACTTTTGGCTGTTCATATTATTGACTTACAAATAAAGTGAACATACCAATACTGGTAAATTTTCAGCAGTTCATATTATTGACTTACAAATAAAGTAAACATACTACTTGAGGCCTTTTTTTATGCTCTTTCTAAATAGGCTATAACAATCATTTTTATTTGAAAAGAATTTTACCCCCACCCCTATATATACCAATTCAGGGTATATAATTGCACATTAGAGTGGTGGGGGTAAAGTTTATTTCTGATGCAAATGAGAGGTAGGCTAGTGGGAAGGCCCCATACATGGGACAGGCTTAACATACAGTGAAGCCATCTAGCAAAAATCCCCAAATAATTGTAGGGAAGTATTACTCTATCAGATGGCATCTTCAAAAGTTTGAATTTGACAGTAGCCATATTGTTCTTTTGTGGAAGGATCAAAAATTTCAGGTTAATCAGGTAATTAAGGTTAAAAATTTCAGATGTCAGAAATTTTTTGTGGAGTTCCATGAACTGTCTTGGAAAATGTTAGGTTTACATTAATCATTTACTGGCTCTGGTTTGTTGATTTGTATCTTTATGAACTAGAATCATTGTTTCTGTCATAATTGTTGAAAAAAATTACATGAATGCAGTGACATATAAGGTTCTGTACTTAGGACTGTCCCAAGTATTGGTACTTGGGTCATGTCCCATGCATGGGCATAGGCATGGAGGGGACATTTGCCCCCTCCCCCTCTTTTATTCTGGACTTTCTGAAAAATTTTGCATTTTTGGCAATGTTTTGCTGTTTTTTACTTCTTTCCAAGGCATGTTTTACTTGAAATATCAAAAATTTGCAGCAAAGGGATTCCAATTTAGTTTTGCCTCCCCCTAACAAGAAACTGAAACAAATGACCTGCTTTGGAGACATATGTTCAGAGATTTCATTCTGGTTTTGCCCCCCCCCCCTCTTCTGAAAAGTCAGCCTATGTCCATGGTCCTATGTATTGTAAATATAAAATAATACAAGATTCCTTTTTTTCCAGTCAATGATAATAAGCTTAGGGCTGCCATCACTGAAGTTGTCAAAAATAAAATGAGCATATGAGATGCAGCAACTATCCATTGTATTTCCAAATCATCCCTTTAGAGGATTTATAGTCAGTACTTAAAGAGCATCCAAAAAGATCCAAGTGCTATGTTCAAATACAAGTCAAAAATTCAGCCTAACATGTTTTTTTCTGCTAACCAGGAAAATGAACTCCAAATTTACTTAATAGTATTCAACAAGTTTCTGCTTCACTTCATCACCACTTTTCAGTCAAGACAAGCCACAGTTAATTATTCTGGATAATCATGAGTCCCACTTATCAGTTGAAGCTATCCAGGCATCCAAAGATAATCATGTAATCCTTTTGACCTCAACTCCACACACATTGCACAAACTGCAACCACTTGAGTGTGGTTGCAGTTACTTGTACTCTCCCAAATCCCATTACAACAAAGTGCTTTCAAACTGGATGGTCAACAATCCAGGTATTCTAGTTTCTCTGTGCAAAATTCTGCAGTTTCTTGGTGTTACTTATCCACTTTCATTTACCCCAACCAACATCACTGCAAGGTTTTGAGTAACAGGTACTTGCCCATTTTTGTTGATGACGATTTTTCACCATCAGTTGTCACTGATAGACCACTGAGTAAGCCTGCATCAGAACCCAGAGATGAAGACTTGCCATCTCATCAGACCAAAAGACAGGCCAGACATTTTGTCTTTCCCCTTGATTTGTCACCATTTAATGTGTTGTGAACAAGTAAATGACTTCTAGTTTAAGCTTGTTTTATACAGCTGTGCTTTGTTCTTCAATTTTCTGTGTTATCTCTATTTAATAACTGAGTTTTGCATCGAATAAACGTTTTTTTGTCTGTCCCAAGTATGGTTTCCACTTGTCCCATCTATAGTGCCAAGTTCCATACTTGGGACAAAATGGGTAGGTGTCAAACATAGGTGCCAATAAGCTGAATTCCAGGGGGGCAAACCTGGTCTAATTGGCACTTTTAATACTATATAATAGAAATCTCAGAACAAAAATATAAAAAATAAGGCAGCATCATTCATCCAGGCGGGGGCTGGCGCCCCCTCCTGCCCTCCCCCCTTATGGGCACTCATGGTGTCAAAAGAACATATTTTCTTGAAAACAAATTAATTTCGCAACTTGAAAGCTTGACAACATGTTCCTTGATTAATGCAGATGATGCTGAGAAATTTTCCTTTCTTCACTGCAAAGTGTCAAGGAGTAAGAAGAAAATGTGGTATTCAAAAAACTTGAAACAGTAGGAAAATGTTTTATATTTGAGTTGTCTAATAAATGAGGTTTGAATTGTTATAATGAAGTATTTTTTGGAATATGTTACTCTTGAACAACTTATTTATAAACTAGTTGTATGTTTTAAACCACTTTTCAATAACTTCACTTGTGTTGATAAACTTCTTTGTCTGGTTACAATTTAGTGTATATATTTGCACATTAGGGGGGTGGGGGTGGGTAAATTTGAATTTCCAATAGAAGCAAGTATTATATTTGTAAAGAGTATAAAAAAAGGCATCAAGTGGTATGTTCACTTTATTCCTAAGTCAGTAATATGAACTGCCAAAAATATACCTATATTTCTCATACATTTTTCCATTTCTTGGTGTTATTGTAGTTGATTCAATGTATGGGTATGCAGGTTGAAACAAGACTGTCCCATGGCAAAATGCATGGGAAATATATAATTTTGGGCTATGTATTTGGACATTAGGGGGAGGAAGCAGAGGTAAAGTGCATTAGAATTGTATTCAAGATCTAGGGAGAGGATACAACCTTGTCTCATGTTATATTCAATATTGAACCAAGACAAAAGTTCTCCTTAGGATACAGGCTTGCATGTGTTTGTAGTATGTTTGGTTTAAGTGAGCATTCTTAAGTGGTACTCCATCTTTCAGCATTACCATCCCATTCCCACAACAGACTGCTAAGTCAAAAGTGGTAAGAAAATTGATGAAGATTGCTAATGTTTGGCCCTATCTTTGATAACTGCACCTGGATTAAGATTTGATTGATGCATTCACTACTTACTCTGAATCAAGCTTTATGGCCATTCTTTTGCACTAAGATCTTACATCTAAGATCACTGGTGGATCCCGGGGGGGGGGACAATTCCCCCTCCTAGATATGCTGTAATTTTTGTTTTTGTTTTACTGCACTTACAGAAGTCTGCTGTAATGCATGTTCTAACTACTGTAACTAGACTCTATAACCTTTTTACATTACATTCATTCCCCAGCTTTTCCTCCACTGTTGTTTCCTCCTCAAGTATTTCTCACCTCATAGCATAGCAACAGATTACGTGGTAAATTTTAGCTAGTTCTTGCCAGTCACCTCCCTGTTCAAGATGCAACACAACCAGTTTTGAATGTTCTGAAATTTCAAAATAAACATTTTGTTCCAGTGTTTAGTGAAATTTGAACATGCATCTGTCACAAGGACTTTTGTTGTTTAAGCAATATTAATGTTGGGAAAACGTGGGCAAAAGATGCTTGACAGCTTAGTCATCTCAAAGTCTTGCAGAATGGATAGTGTAACTGCAAGTAGCTCTTCAATTAGTTCTGTTTGAAGTGGCAAACATGGACAAATTCCAGACACTTTGCAATCTTCTGTTAACCCTATAAGCATTCAGAATGATCATCCAACAACACCCCCACCTCCTACACTGTGTCCAGAACACAATATTAGGATGCACATTGGTGCAATACATGTCATTGACAACAAAATAAAGTGCAAGCTTCTGGATAGGCCATGGAAACTGCCAATTGTATACCAAGTACTGTATTCTGTTCATTTAAATTAGGGGAAAGATGAAAAAGGTACTGGACCAATTCTCATTTGCATAGTTTCCTCTGGCTTGTATATTCTGCTGCCCAGAAAGTCCTTTTTTTGCAAATACTGCCCTCTTTTTGTAACTGGGGCTAGCGGGGGTTCAAACAGACAGGTTGCCCTACAAAAGCTGGTCACAAAGCCTGTCACAAAATTTGCTAAGTTACTGGGAAAAGATAGAGACCTGACAGTACATGATACTTCCAGTACCATGGTGATGCAGTAGAAGCTGGAAAGTTGTTTCTAAGAACCTACCATTCTGTGCACAAATCTATAAATAACTGCATTAACAAACAGTAAATGAAGCAAGTAACAGAAAACAGAGAGAGGCTAGAGCTGATTCTGGAATCAATCATATTTCTAGGAAGGCAGAATATTCCACTGAGGGGCCATTGGGATGATGGCAGCTTAAACTTGGATGACATGCCACTTTCCAATGAAGGAAACTTTCAAGAACTACTATGTTATCATGTTGAAAGTGATGACTGTAAATTAAAGGATCAACTGAAAACATCAGAAAAAAATGTTACCTATATCAGCAAAACAACTAAAAACCAGTTGATTGAGTGTTGTGCGAAAGAAGTCATAGGTGTCATTCTAGAGAGAGTAAAGTCAGCAAGGTATTACAGCATCATTTTTGATGAGACAACAGATGAGTCACATTCATTGCAACTTAGTTTAGCTCTCTGCTATGCCTTTGATAACCATAGACACAAGGACTTCATAGGTTTTGTTGACATTCATCATGCCACCTTTGAAAGTTCTGCTGCAGACAAAGAGCCAACTGTCAACAGAAAATTGATTGATCAGCTAGTTCTAAGCCTCTTGGAAGAAATGGGTTTGAATATATTTGACTGTGTTGGAATCAGGATGGATGGATGAGCAATGGTGGTATCAAATAACTGTGGTGCTGTAATGGAAATTCAGAAAAAAGCTAAAACTGGGTCTTGTTGTTCCTGCTTTAACCACACCCTGATCCTTTCCTTGTCAAGAAGCTCAGCTGTTTCAAACATCAGAAATGCCATAGGCATTATAAAAGACGTTGTTACATTTTTTAATGCATCTGCAAAGAGAAATTACGTCTTGAATAAGGTTCTGAAAGCTAAGCTCATGGGAATGTGGACAAGGTGGATCAAGTGGCATGAGTCACTTATGCAGTTTGTGTCTGAACTTCCAAAAATCATCCAGTCTTTGGAACACATTAGTCACTGGAGTGAATCAGTAACTGCTCCAAAGGCAAAGACGCATGTGACAGCAGCTGTTTGTTTGTTTGTAAATAAGGCCAAGGTGAATTCAGTGTCCTTCTCCTTCTTCCGAATTTGCAGCCAGTAATAAAGCGCAGTTGCCAAACGTTAAATAATAGAACCTCCTTTGATTACGTTTGCTTGTCCGTTTTCGCGTTTTTTTTTTTTTTTTTTTAGTGGATAATTTGTGCAGAAGGGAGCAATAGCAAACAAACAAGAGGCCGAATTGGTACCAGCGGGATTTTAATCCTTAAACTGCTGGGAATAGGTGATTTGGGTATTGCACTTCCCACATTCTGTCTACCTCGAAAATTGTCAAGGCAAACCCATATGATCCTGTGAAATTTAACTTGTGAATTATTGGCTCAATTTGAGTGTCTTAAGACATTTTTCCAATCCTAATGTATTATTTTCATAATCATTAGACCCTAAAGTGTTAAATTATAGTTACTCACCTTGGAGATTTATTCGATTTAGGTGTTTTCCAACTAATAATACATAAGTTTAATTCCCTGGAGATTTCAACGTCTATATATCTTGAATTTTTTCTGTCGGTGTTGCCAATACAATTTCATGTTGGTGGAAAATTTGTTCGTGCCCGAAATGCCGCCAAAATCGAAACGTCCCAGAGAGAGCCCCCAGAAAAATGTGGACAGATGCCTGTTATGTACTTCAGACCTAGAAGAGGACTCTAAAGCATTACTTTGTGATGGGTGTGGGAAATGGGTATGTTGTGACTGCCTGAAAATATCTAACGCAGAGTATGAACTCCTCATCAAAATGCAGGAGAAAAATGGTTTCAATTGGGACTGTGTTTGGTGCAAATCAAATGTGACCACCCCTAGATCCATTATCCCTCCCCAACCCTCAGCTACTATCCAAGATATCACTACTGTGATCACGCAAGCAATAGGAAACCTTCAGAGTAGTCTCTCCAATACCATTGTGCAAACTAAGAGTGCACTTAGAGCTGAGCTAGGTTCTATAAAAGACAAAGTAAATAATGTGGAAGTGGCCCTATCCTCAAAATGTAGCGTGGATGAAACGAAGCAAATTGTGCAAGCAGAAGTCCGAGCACTTAGTTCTAACTTTCAGCAGTCGTTAGAATCCGAAGTACAACAGATCATCCGTGCTGAAAAAGACCGAGAGTCACGAAAAAACAACATTGTTGTATGCGGTATTGACGTTTCCATTGATGACACTAACGCTCTCAAGCAGTTTTTATCAACCGAGTACAGAATCAATTGCGGTCACATAACTGATGTCTATCGCCTAAAGCAGAATATACAGGCTAGCAATCCAACCTAGAATACAGCACCGCCCCTTTTGTTTACTGTTTCATCCTTTCAAATTAAAAAACAGATCTTGAAAGAGTCTCTCTCAAGGAAAGGAGCAGTACAGTTCCGCCATGATCGATCGAAACAAGATCAAGAGAGATATAAAGCACTTGTTGCAGAGCTTAAGGACAGAATAGCTGGTGGTGAAAAAAACCTCGCAATCCGTGAACTTCGTATTGTGTCAAAAATCGCGAAAAGCGGAGGAGAAGTCTCTCCTCCAAAACCGATGCAGATGTAGATTTCCAAGTTGTGAACTATGTAAATAATGTAAATATGGGTGTTACCGAACATGTTAGTGCTTCTTCTACGGAAAGACTCTCATCCATGACTAGTGACAGCTCATTGGAAACCTAAACAAGCTCTGTAATCTACTACACTGCTAACTCGAAGTCACCAGCAACCACTTTAGGCAAAACAGATGAGGACTTGGATCAACCGGGCAACAGGACCAACGACCGGAGTAAGCAACACCAAAAACGAGTAAGTACAGATTTTTATGCTCTAATTACTAACGTCGACCAACTTCCTAACAAATTAAACGAGCTGAAATCCGTGATTTATTCCAAAAATTATGATCTGATCCTATTGACCGAGGTTTGTCCCAAGTCCAGTAGAAAAAGGCCTAAAGTTTCCCATGTTAAGATTCCAGGGTATGGTGTCATGGCAAACCGACAGTCTTCAGAATGCAGGTGAGGTCCGTTGGCGCTATTCAAGACATGTTATAGTATACAATGATTATGTATCCCAGGTAACTCACAATTTGTTGAATCTGTATGGTTCGACCTATGTGATGACGGCGGTGGAGTAATAACCAGAGTAGGCTGTATTTACAGAAGCCCATCTGCCTCTGATTTCCAAGAAACCGAGCGGACAATAGCAACAATGCTGCATAAAGCAACTATGAATTACACGGGGAACCTTTTTATAGCTGGTGATTTCAACATCCCTGACCTCATATGGAAGGAGGGATATCCTTATATACCTGTACTTCCGGACAGAAGCAGAAGCACAAATCTATTCACAGACGGCCTTCACAACCTTAATATCTGCCAGAGAGTTAAACAAGCTACTAGAGGCCGACTCTTCCAGAGACCAACTCTACTTGATCTAGTGTTGCTAAGGGATAAAGACCAGCTTCAGAACATAAATTACTTACCTCCTCTAGGAAAGAGTAATAATCTAATCCTGGAAGTGAATGTGTCATTTTGTAAGATAAAAAATGATTACATAAAGAAAACTTATGTAGACTATGGGGCGATCAGAAAAGAGCTGGAAGGCGTAGTTTGGTCACCTTTACTTCAAGGGGACGTCGACCAACAATGGGCTAACCTAAAGGACGAGCTACTTACACTTCAAAAAAAACACACGTCAATAAAACTCACGCCAAAGCCCAAAACAATGCCTTTCATGACCCCTGAGTTACACAAGGGAAGAAACAGGAGGGGACGGTACTGGAGAAAGTACAATAAAGGAGGGAAGGAAGAACACTACCAAAAGTTTGCGAAAGCTCGAAACAAACTAAGAAGCCTAACTAAACAACTTTACGCACCGTACGAGTCCAAGCTGGCTGATGATAGTAAAAATAACCCGAAGAAGTTCTGGAAGTATGTATCAAGTAAGGACCATAGCAGACGGTCAGTAAAAGCAGTCAGTACAGATGATAGCAAGGAAGTGACCAACTTGAAGGACATCACCGAACTCCTCAACAGGCAGTTTGCGTCGATTTTCACCAATGAACCAGATGGTCCTCTTCCTCATAGTCCACCATACGACATCCCTAACCCAATGCCACCTATTCTACTCTCCCCCTGTCGTCCAAAAGCGACTTGAAGCACTAGACGTCAATAAGTCCGCCGGTCCTGATAATTTGCACCCAAGACTATTGAAGGAGCTTGCCAAAGAAATTGCAAAACCACTATGCAATATATTCCAACTGTCGCTTGACTCAAAAAAGGTACCCAAAGACTGGAAGCTGACCCATGTCACCCCCAATATTCAAGAAAGGTGACCGCACCAAAGCCAAAAACTACAGACCCATCAGTCTGATTTCAGCGGTGGCAAAAACCCTTGAGCGGATTGTGAATGCTGATATTTTGACACATCTCTGTAATAATAATATACTTTCCCCCGACCAGCTCGGATTTCTGCCAGGAAAATCGGTTGAGACCAATCTCCTTGAGACATATAGCACCATAACAGATTACCTGGAGAAAGGAACCCCTGTGGACCTGATTTTACTGGACCTAGCCAAGGCTTTCGACAAGGTACCACACAGCCATCTCAGATTGAAACTTTCAGCAGCTGGCACCCACTCGGACGTGGTTGATTGGGTCATGGACTTTCTGACTGGTTAGAGTCAGCAGGTTCGACTCTTCACAACTAATGGCGATAAGGCCTTTTCCGAACCATGTGATGTTGTAAGCGGAGTCCCCCAAGGTACTGTCTTGGGCCCTACCCTATTCCTTATATACATCAACGATATGCTGAACAGAACAGAAAACAACATCATTTTCTATGCCGATGACTCCAAGCTGTTTGGGCCTGCAAACCAACAAAGTCTGCAGCATGACCTTCATAAAATACAAACGTGGGCACAAGACTGGCTACTTGAATTCAACACATCAAAGTGCAGTGTCCTTCACTTTGGAAGCAACAACCTCCGTCACCAGTACAGCATGTCCAATCCCAATTCACTGACTAGCTTAGTACTAAAGACAAGTCCTGAAGAAAGAGATCTAGGAGTGCTGATAGATGAACAACTGAAGTTCCACGGCCACTGGCAACAAGCAGTTTCAAAAGCAAATTCAAGCCTTGGTCTCCTCAAACACACTATAACCAGCCGCTCCTGTACAGTCTTTCTAAGGCTCTATAAGGCTATAGTTAGACCCGTTTTGGATTTTGGTACGTGTCTCACCTCCCCTTCTTATAAGAATGACACCAGTCTTATTGAAGGAGTTCAGAGACGTGCCACGAAAAGCATAGCTGGCCTACGAGATCTCCTATATAACAAGAGACTGGAACGCATGCAGCTGCCAACACTTGTCTTCAGACGCCGCCGTGGTGATATGATGCTGACTTACAAGTATAACACACAACCAAATAACCCCCTCTTTACCAAACATTCAAGTCAGCACCAGACAAGAGGACACTAACATAAGCTGTCAAAATGTTTTGTTAAAACACGAACGCGGCAACACTTCTTTTTCGAGCATGTTGTCAACGATTGGAATAGCCTTCAAGCTGAGATGGCAACTGCACCTACGGCTGTGGCCTTCAAGTCCAGACTTGACAAGGAATGGAATAACAAGCCATGGAAATATGAGTGGGACTGTCCGTCCCACTCAACTACTGACTGATGCCAACTTTATCATAATGAGTGTCATGCTAGGAGGCTGATGCTGCTTGTCATACCCAACCCTCGCGCATACTCAATCTGAAGTTGCTGTTGTGCGGCGGTGTCAGCTCTATACCACTGAGAATGGTCTTTACAGGCCATACCTACCTCGTGGCACACTGTTACCAAGTGGGCTTAAATTGCATCTCTCCAGCAGACCTCTCCTATGGTGTGTCACTGGGCCCTAACACAGTGACAAATTTTTGCCATCATTTGAGCCAGAGAACAACAGATCCAGTATGGACCTTAATTTGCTCCGAAGTATGACTTAAGGTAATTAAGGTAATTACATAGTGTGGAATTCGTGGATTCCCTTCAGTGTCTATGCAGCATTTTTGCTGTGACCTTGCCTCTTAGTTGGCTATTCCAGAAGAAGAATTTGGACTTGTGTGCAGCCAACGGCCACGTTTCCGATCTTTTAGATGTTCTGGAAAAGTGATGGGAAACGTGTGATGAAAAGTTTGCATTAGTATTCAAGCAAGTAAAAAAATTGCTAGATGAAATCCAATTGTCTGTCAAATTTCCAAGGATTACACAAAGACAGGTTCATTGAAATAAAGCTCATACTATGCCTGAAGAATATTATTGGCATGCTGTTTTTCTACCTATGCTTGACTCAGTCATAAGTGACTTAAGAGCTAATTCTCAAGAGACATGCTGAACTCTTTCCAGTTAACTGTACGGCTGCCATCAAATATTGTGAATTGTACCAATGATTTGCTGCAATCTTCCACCAAAGAGATCTCTAGCATGTATGGTCAACTTGGCTTAACTGTGCTGTCCACCAGTCCAATACTTGTTTTGGCAGAAGTGCAGGTGTGGAGAAGTAGATAGCTTTGGCTAAAAGAGAAGGAGGTATTTTTCCTCGTTCAGCGGAAGAAACTGCCAAGGAATGTGACAGAGACCTATATCCTTATGTCAGCTCACTTCTTGCTATTTTTATATCTCTTCCAGTGAGTGTGGTATCTACCAAGTGTAGCTTCTCAAATTTACATAAACTGAAAACCGGGCTCAGAGCACAGATGAGGCAAACTAGACTTAGTGGTTTTGCCCTCCTTAATGTGCACTGTGACATCAACATCAGCATTGACAGGGTAATCAACAGGTTTGCAAACAGTGAACCCAGGAAGCTTGAATTTTTTTTTGCAAACAGTTATCAGTTGATCAAGTACAGTTTTTGTAAGCATTATTGTAATATATGAAAACCCCATTTTCATTAAATAAGAAACCAACAGGGACACTTAAAACGCGGAAAAAATCAGCCTTGTTTGACCAACAAAAAGGACACTACCCCCACTCTTTTCACTAAGAATCCCCCCTCCCTTAGAACAAAAGGCTGGATCCGCCCTTGTCTAAGATCTCACATCTTTCTACAAAGATTTCTGTTCTTTTAACTCATCTTTGTTCTAAGATCTTACAGCTCACTGATGTTAGAAAAAAAAATGCAAAGAACACCATAGAGCAGAATGATGAAAGACATTTGCAAAAGAATGCTATAAGATGTAAGATCTTAGTGCTAAGATTTCACTTTTAAGCATTCTTTGTCAAAAGATGTAAGATGTTTGCACAAAGATGAGTAAAAGAATGACCCTTTTGTTTGGATGTCAAGTTTCCTGTAGATCTGAAGCAATTCCAGAGAACAATAACAAATATCTTCAAAGCTATGCTAATGAGGGATAATGTAGTTTTGGCATTCAAATTTTTCACCTTTCATGAATGCAGGGATTATAATAGTCTCATTAATTAGGGAATGGTTCTAGCATTCAAATTGCAGTGAAAAGAACCTGAAGTTTTGGAGCTAGACCTAGCACTGCTTTGAAGATTTTGGTAAAATTCTACTTTAGCTACTTTGATCTATTTTGGAAAGAGGTTAGGTTAGGAAAATGAAGCTTTCAGGGCTGAAGTATGTCTCATGAAGGTATTTTGAAGTACCTACCTCCACTCCTTCTTCCGCTAGAGGGTCCTGACCTTTAAAAATCTGTGTGTTATAAAAGTGAAATCTTGCAAAATAGATCTTCTGCTTAAATGAAGAACAATAAAATTATTTTCAGCTTCACAACCTTGCTCAACCCCAGTTTATAACGTTTTAAAGATCTGCAAAGACATTTCCTAAATTTTGAAAAAAAACTTTGATATTGATTAAAATTCTACTCAAATAACAGGAATTGCATTTTCAAAACTAAAGCCAAAGAAAAAGAAAGTGATAACTAAAAATTAAAGTAAAATGTTGTTTTGTCAAAATTTTAGTAGGTACAAAATTTTATACAGACCTGTCATGTAGGCAAATTTCAGCACCCTCTAGAGGGAGAAGGAGTGGAGGTAGGTATTTCAAAATACCTTACTGGGACAAACTTTAGCCTGTAGACCCATTTTTGAAAGTTTCATATTCCTAGCCTAACCCCTTTCCAAGATAGCCAAAAGTAGCTAAAGTAGAATTTTACCAAGATTTCTATTGGGATTGGGTTGATTCCCAGGCTTTGTAATTCTTCATTTTCTTGATGAGTGCCTGGATTACTTGTAAAGTTGGTGATCCACCATTAACATCATCCTAAGGGCCACACTGAACAATTCTACTTTTCCTTCTAGGCCAATTAGGAGAACTACTGTTATTGCAAAAATATTGTTGGTATTGGAGGGTTGCTGGAGTCTGGAGATGTTATAGGATTAAGCAAATTTTGAAAGTGAAATTTATGTCTTTCTATAATATTGTCCTTATATATGAGAAGGGTACTAGCATTGCTTCTTATTGTAGTTGTATGATTGTTTTACAAGAGGCCTCTTTTCAAAGTTGGTAGAGTTTCTTCAAATTTGAGTGCCATGTAGCCTTTTCTATTTCCCCTGCCATTTCATCCCAATATTTCTGGCAGTCTTGGTAATCTAGCTTGTGGCATTGCTTCCTGAGGTCCTGGGAGTCCATCATGGCCCAGTTGATGCTTCTTTGGTGTGAGTGTGATGGTCTTATCAGAGATCCACTTTTTTTGCTTTTGTTTTCTTCTCCCAAGGATCTTTTTTGGCTGCCTCTTTTGTATTCCTTTTGATTTACTTAGATCTGTCCTCAGTATTACTCCCTGAGCCTGGATACTGAACAGATTAGGAAGCTCTAACCATATCATTCTGGGCATCCTACATTGGACCTTGGGGGGGGGCATATAGCTGTTTTTTATGCTGTTGGTTTGAGGGCTAGGATAAACTTGATTAGTGTGTTCTTGGACTTGTTTTGGGTCTGTTAGGTTCAGTGCCTCTAAATGGTCTACAATTCATGATAGAGCTTCTCCAATGCCCAGATATTAGAATGTATTCAACTTTAAGGTTGTGTTCTTCCATCTCTGGATCTCCAGGTAAACCAACTATTTATCAGGAATGAGCACAAAAAATATGAAGTGCTTACTTCTACTACCTTCCCTTGCAAAGAGCATTGACCTTTGATGAGCTTCTACAGTCCTTGTGATAAGAAAGTAAAACCTTATGAAACACATCTACTGCTCAGATGAGTCACAAGCAAAATGTTTTGAGCCTCGTATCTTTGCTGAAACCCAATTTTGTCTAGTAAAGTTTCAAAGACTTGAAAATCTATTCTTAAAATCAGGAAAAATTTATATGACTTAAAATCCTACTGAAAAACTAGGATGGTATTTTTTTTATGCTAAAGCCAATGAAAAGACAACTGAAAATCCAACAACAAGGTAGGCTAAAATGTTAAGTTTTTTGTCAAAATAGGTCTAAGCCTTGGAAAGGCATCAGTTTAGCAGGTCTACTTCACATAGGAAACTACAATAAATAAATAAAAACAATTCTTAATCCATAACATGCCTAAAAAATGTTGTACAAAAATAGAGTTAATGTCCTTGTTTGAATAGAGGGTTGGCTTGCTGACTTTTTACTAGAGTTGCCAGAGCTTTTGGCATATCACTTGCAGGGATACCATAGATGTAAGATTTGTATTACTAATTTCCATGCAATTCACAAGAATATGTGTAACTGGTCCTTAATGCTGGACCCCTTCTGAATGTTAGTTTGAATCTATCAAAGAACAGGTAGACAGATCAGTTGCTATTCTTCTTCCATGGCCAAGTCCCTCAATGAGATTTCTTGTTGAAGGACTGGTGGGCACCAAGAATATACCAGTGAGCCTCTGCCACGTGACAGATGGGGAAGCAGGATGGCCAACTAAATTTTTGATTATATTTGTGTTATGTGTGTATTAATTATTATGTATTGTGTTAATTTTTTTAATTAATCATCTAGCATCTTTTCTAATTAGTGACTTTTCTTTGTCTCTGCTTGAAGAAAACTATTATTTTGAAGACTTAAGGCAGGCCTAGATCATCATTTTTTTTTACTGTTTGGTGTTTTGTGTCCATTATAAGATCATTTGCAAAAATCCATTTTCACTCAGCTTAAAAATATGTTTAGGATTGTATCTTTTGGAAACCCCTTTCCCCTAAAGGGTATGTCCAACCCTGTCTTATCCCCCAATCAAAATTCTGAAGTAGATGTTGAGCATAAGTTTCGAAATTGTCATTGGTCAACATTTGGCATTATCTTTAATTTCAACCACTCAGCTATAAAACTTTTATATAACTCGAACAAAAAAACTGGAGTAAGAGTAATGGGATGGACAACATCAGAATCTTTCTTGTTACCTTTCTTTTTTACAGGAGGAATAAAATCTAGTTTTCTACAATTTGGGAATTTACCAGTAGAGGTAATTTCATTAAAGAGTAAGGACAAAGGCTCTGAGAGATTGTCAGCAAAGGCTTTGGTGACATGCTCATGGGTATGACCAAAAGACCATCAAGATACATAATAAAATATCTGGTAATCTTGCTTCTATTAATAAAACAAACATTATTGCAGAGAGACCTCAAGTTCATGAATAAAAATCTTGGTTGGGTGTTTCTTAAAATAGATCTTGTGTTAAATAAACAGAGTTATAGCATGTAGAGAATAAGTAGAAAGAATATTTGCAATCATGATGTGTTGGAAATGAAAAAAGCCTCTCGTTGAATTTGATTTTATTTAAAATAGTATTACTTATTTCACAAATAATAGTACAATCTAACATATGACAGCAGGACAAATGTGAAGTGCTATAGCTAGTAAAAGCATGCCACATCCAATACCATCAAGGACCACAAGTAGACTAAGGACCATGCATTACAAATGTTTGATTTAGTATATCCATTCCACAAGGAAACATTATAAAAAAAGCTTCATATAATAGTGTCAGTTGAACAGGTCCACTACAAAATGAAACATGAAAAAAAAAATTACTTTATGAAGTGCCAAAAAAAAAAATGTAGTCAAGAGATTCTCTGTGGATAAACCTTGCAAATATGTAGCTGTAGCCAAATTTATCTGTTCAATATATTTTGTCATGTGTCATACTTTTGTTTCAACTTAATACCCAGAAATTGAAGCAATGTTAACAAAGTTAAGAAACAGAAAAATGGAGGGGAATGTATAATTTGGGCAAATATTTTCACAATACTAGGGTTGTGGGATAGGGTTTTTTCCAAATGGAAAAAAATCACCAAACTTTTTTGTTTAGCATATGTAATGTATCTCTAACCCAATTAAGGGAGAGGGCTAGGATGTCATTATGATAGTAAAAACTAGACGTGTTTAGATAATTTACCAGTTAAAAGATGAACATACATCTTGATCCATCTTTGATAAAATCCTAGATGAGGGATTTTTTGTCTATCTCAGAAACTAGTTGAGGAAGGTGAAGGAAATCCTTAGAAATGAATGTAGTGCCTTGATAATTCCTTATGAAAGTATTTGAAGTACCTACCTTACCTCTATGAAGGGGTGTTGTTTGGGAGGGGCATTGCCCCCCCCCAACAAAAAGGGATGGGCCACTGCCCATACCCTTTGACTATCCAAATATGGATCCCTCTTGCCCCCAATAAAAACGCTGGAGATTTGCCCCTGCCCCTATGTCCTCCTTAGGAAACTGACCTTTGATAGCCTTTTATAGTCTGCATTATAAAAGGCAAATAATTTCAAAGCCGTGTTTACGTTTTGTTCACAAGAACCATTACTTCAAAGCATTCAAAACGTGAGGCACAATGGAAGTGTTATGAACATCATATCTTTGCTAAACCCTGATTTATATGGTTTTAAATATTTGCAAAACTATTTCTTAAGTTTAGGAAAAAGCCTTGGTATGGCTTGGAATCTTGTTAAAATAATAGGAATTGTGTTTTCGAAACTAGAGCAAATGAAAAACAGACTGAAGATCCAAAATTAAGGTAAAACATTTTTTGTCAAAATTAAGATAAATAGCTGTCAATCTATTCAATCTTTTCAGCCCTAGTAATATGTAAAGGGTTAAGATAGTCACTTGAAAACTATTTCCTGGGTATATACAAGTATACTAATTACTACCCTTGCAATACACCCCCCCCCCTCCCTAACAGGACCAGACATAGCCCTAGGCTGTATACAAAACATTGCTGGTTTTGTGTGTTTCCATTATTTTTTCCTGCTAATTTCTCATAAGAAAATACTAATAAAGCCAATCAAACAGTTTGTGGTAACGAACTGTAAGTAAGGAGCAACCGGGCTCAATAGTAACCAAAACTCCAAAAAACAGAATTTTGATGCCAATAGATATTTCAAATCAATCAGGTTTTTATGCTGATTTCAAATATATAAGTTTCATCAAGTTTAGTCTTACCCATTAAAAGCTACGCGCCTGAGAAAATTTGACCTATTTTCGAAAAAAGGGGGAAACACCCTCTAAAAGTCATAGAACTTTAATGAAAATCACACCATCGGATTCAGCGTATCAGAGAACCCCATTGTAGAAGTTTCAAGCTCCTATCTGCAAAAATGTGGAATTTTGTCAGAAGAAAGATCAAGGATGTGTGTTGATTTGCGTTTTTCTTCCCAGGGGTGATCCTATCCATCCAGTACTCCTAGAATATCGTAAGAGGGCTCATTCGAGTGGAATTAAATTCTAGTGCCCTTTTTAAGGGACCAAAAAAATTGGAGGGCAACTTGGCCCCCTCCCACGCTCATTTTTTTCGCGAACTTGCCTAATTAAAATTTTGAGATAGCCATTTTGTTCAGCATAGTCGAAAATCTAATAAATATGTCTTTTAGGATGACTTAATCCCCCACAGTTCCCAGGGGCAGGGCTGCAAGTTATGAACTTTGTCCATTGTTTACATATTGTATTGATTATTGGGAAGTATACAGACATTTTCAGGAAGGATTTTTTTCTGCTGGGGGGGGGGGGGCTGGAGGAGGGAATTACTCGGGATAATCTTTCTATGGAGGAAGTTTCCATGGGGTAAGGAACATTGCTATGAATGGGTGCGCCGAATTTACCAGCGATAGTTAAAAAACGATCAGAAATTAAATTAATACAAAAAAAATCAACTGAAAGTAAGAAGCAACATTAGAACTTAAAACAAACAGAAATTATTACGTATATGAGGGGGTTCGCCCCCAAGTGTGAGCCAGAATCAAAGCTGAATTAATTCAGAAACGTTCAGAAATTAACTAAAAAAACAAGTTTTTTTTAACTGAAAGTAAGGAGTGACATTAAAACTTAAAAGGAACAGAAATTATTCTGTATATGAAAGGGGCTGTCCCCTCCTCAACGCCTCGCTCTTTACGCTAAATCTTTTTATTGTTTTAAGAAATAGATTGGTCAGAAAGTCAAACTTTAGCGTAAAGAGCGAGGCGTTGATGAGGAGACAGCCCCTTTTATATACGGAATATTTTTTTTCGTTTTAAGTTTTAATGTCGCTCCTTACTTTCAGTTAAAAAAACTTGTTTTTTTAGTTAATTTAAAAAAGGAAGCAAAGTTTTGCATAAAGCCTTGGGCTAAATCTGGTCTCTTTAGGGAGGGGGAAGAATGGCATCGGCACATTTTCAAGGGTAGCAACTAGTATATTTAAAAGGTGTATTGAAGAGTATGTTTGTCTTTTAACTGGCAACATTATATAAAAATTAATAAAGTCACTATGGGTATATTTGGAAAGAGTATTAAATAGATAATCGGGTAAAGTTTTAGTTTTCTTGGTAAATTTCCTGGACAAAACTTGAATATACCACTCAATGTGCCTCTTAGCACTCTTTGCAGATATGCTAATTCCTACCCTTACAAAGGCATCTCTTTTATAGATATTAGTTTAGAAAAGGTATTTTGCATATAAACTGGAAGTAGGTCTGGAGATAAAATAAATGGAACTTTTAGAATGTAAAAAGTAAGAGCTTTTGTTATCAGAGTGTTTAGTTCATAACATAAAAATAAACTCTTCAATTGCCTAATGTTTATTTGTTGTTGTTGTTCATAAGAGGACATATACAAGCAATATAACATGCTCTTTACACACTTGGCCTTTATTTTTTGTTTCTTTGCACTATACTTTTCTTCATAAGGATTTTAAAAAAAAAACGATGTACAGAGAGGATATGTAACATATTCCACTATTATCTTGTTTCACGTCGAGATTCACCAAATACAGTTTTGTCTTTTGACTGCATTATTTCCATAGAAACACTTATTGACTTACCAGAATCCACTTAATCAAAAATTACAAAATAATGTATATCAAAACCAATAAACCTTTATTGTCTGTCATCATTCTTTTTTTGTTTTCACCTTTAATGACTATTTTTTTATTTTTGTTTTTCGTCTTTTCTATTTCTCTTTGTTCAATATATTTTTTCATTTTTATTTTCAAAATATAAATATATTACATCCTTATTACAGAATTCAATGGAAACCTATTTCCTTTATAAACTGACGTATGTATCTCACAGAGAGCTTCATAACCCACTTAAGCATTTTGGGTTTGACCCAAAATACATATTAAAGTTAAAGCACCAAATTTCCTGATAAATTTATCCCTTACCTCAACTCTTGCTCAAAACTTCTCAAACTTCTCACAAGCAAAAATAATTTGCTTAACATCATATTACACACAACAAATGTCACAATTTGGTGTAGGGCCTGCCCTTCATTTATGGAGAACTGTATTTGTCTTAACATGGTCTGTTCTAAGTCTAAAAATTGTCCTAGCTAGTCTTCTAGGATCAAATCTAGGGGAGGGGATCTCTGATCATATAAATTCATAGTTGGATTAGGCTAACTTCTAAAATGAGGCTCAACATAAGCTTATAAAACCCTTTCCTTGTTTTTGTACTCTACTTCTCACTTGTCCAAAGGCACTGCTCAAACAGATCATAGACGCCAGCCCATTAAGCCATCTTATATGCACTTTCCTTAGCTTCAATACCTACAAGTGCTGGAATCCAATACAGACAAACATTTATTCCTTGGGACGTTTTTTCCTGTATTAATTAAAAAAACTTTTTCCACAAAATAAGTTTTTCAAAGAAAAGTAAAGAATTCCATTAAACCGAAAATGAGTAAAAATAAAGTCAGATAATGTACCAAGCCTGAAACGACCACAAATCAGCATCAATAAATATATGAAACCCAAAACGAACAGAAATTAAAACAAATAACAGAGTCAAACTCAAAACGAGCAGAAGTTGACATGAGTAGGGCTCAAAACCCCTATGCCTTCCCAAGGCCAAAACATAATTTGCCCTTTACTGAAAAAATATAGATGTTTTTACTTTTATAACTTTAATAAATCAAATAATATTAACATTTTGATTACTAAATATCAGTATATGTATATTAAACTGACAATGCACATTCATCTCTATTTTTTTCAGTAAAGTGCAACTTATGTTCTGGCCTTGGGAAGGCATAGGGGTTTTGAGACCTACTCATGTTAATTTCTGCTTTTTTTTAGTTTGACTTGGTTGGTTATTGTAATTTCTGTTCATTTGGGTTTCATTTATTTATCGATGCTGATATGTGGTAGTTTCACGCTTGATAGATTATTTGATTTTATTTTTGCTCATTTTTGGTTTGAAAAACTTATTTTGGGTGAAAAAGTTTTTTTTAATTAATTTCTGTTCGTTTTATATTGACATAGTCTTTTCAGGGAAAAAAGAAAATAATACTTTAAATCTTTTCTTTTTTTAAGACTCTATAGTGAAGAAAAATTTTCAGCAATTTTTAACAATATACACCCTTTTAAAAATCTGGGTACAAATAGTAGTGTTTAATTTAGTTTAATACCTCCTCTAGTTGACCTGAAATAGAAAACTTGATACCATTTGCAAAAAAAAAAATGTTTACTTTTTTCGGTAGCTTGGGTACACTTACGCTATTTTGATTTGGTTAAATTTTAAGAGCAGAAGTAGCCCCGAAAGTTTGAACATTATACCCTCAGTCGTTCTTGGAATACTGCTGAGATGTCTTATTGGGAATTAGCATTAACACAGTGCATTTTGATTTAATCTTAAGGCAATATTTAGTTTTTAAACTTAACGGGAAAATGGGAGGGCGTGGGGGGAGGGACCAGCTGCCCTCCAATCATCTTTGACGATTAAAAAAGGCATTAGCCCTTTCTATTTTAAATCGAATGAACCCTTTTCAATGTTCCTACGACAACTCTTTCCCTACGAATTTCCCTTGTCTAAAAAAAATAATAATAATAATAATACTTTGTACCCACATCGATCTTTACTATAAAAATGTCAAGCCTTCCAGTCACTTTCGACTATTTAAAAAGTCACTAGCCCTTTTCAATTTCTAATCGAATGAGCCATTTTTGACTTTCTACGACAATGCTTTCTATAAACACCTTATATGCCCCCAGGGCATAAATTACAACCCATTCCCTGAGGGCTGCGAGGGGGTTGTCATCCTCAAAGACCTAATTTTCAGAACTTTAAACTACG
This sequence comes from Artemia sp. Qi Xiang Cuo, assembly GCF_049724085.1. Classification (NCBI taxonomy): domain Eukaryota; kingdom Metazoa; phylum Arthropoda; class Branchiopoda; order Anostraca; family Artemiidae; genus Artemia; species Artemia sp. Qi Xiang Cuo. The sequence continues at coordinate 21,901,230 of NC_142794.1, read as the reverse complement.
TTAAACAAAACGGCTATCTCAAAGTTTTGATTGGATGTGTTTGGGGAAATGGTAGGCGTGAGAGGGGCGTTAGTTGTTCTCCAGTCACTTATATAGTTAAAAAAAGGCACTAGCCCTTTCAATTTCCAATCAAACGAGCCCTTTTGAAGTTTCTACAACAACGCTTTCAATAAAAACCTTATATGCCCCCAGGGAAATGGTCGACTATTAAAAAGGGCACAAATCCTTCTAATTTCCAATTGAATGAGCCCTTTTTGAAGTTTCTACAACAGCGCCATCTATAAAAACCTTATATGCCCCCAGGGAAATGGTCGACTATTAAGAAGGGCACAAATCTTTCTACTTTCCAATCGAATGAGCGCTTTTGGAAGTTTCTTCAATATAACTATCTATAAGAATCTTATATGCCCCTAGGCCATAAATTACAACCCTTGCCCCGAGGGCTCTGAGGGGGTTATCCTCTTCAAAGATCTAATTTCGAAAACTTTTAACTATGTTGAACAAATGGCTATCTAAAAATTTTGATTGGATATGTTTGGGGAAACGGTGGGCGTGAGAGGGGGGAATTGCCCTCAAATCACTTTCGACTATTACAAAGGGCACTAGCGCTTTGAATTTCCAATCGAATGAGCTCTTTTTCAGGTTTCTACGACAAAACCTTCAATAAAAACCTTATATGCCCCCAGAGTATAACTTACAACCCCTACCCTGAGGGCTGTGGGGGGAGTCTCATCCTCAAAGATATCCTTACCGGACCTTTTAACTATTTTGAACCAAATGACTATCTAAAAATTTTGATAGGAAATGTTTGGATAAATAGTGGGCGTGGAAGGGGTGTTAGTTGCCTTCTAATCACTTCCGACTATTAAAAAGGGTACGAGCCATTTCAATGTTCAATCAAATGAGCCCTTTTTGAAGTTTCTACGACAATGCTTTCTATAAAAATCTTTCATACCCCCCAATATAACTTACAACCCTTGCCCTGAGGGCTCTGGGGGGGGGGGGTTGTAATCCTCAAAGACCTGATTTCTAGAACTTACAACCCTTGCCCTGAGGGCTGTGTGTGTGTGGGGGGGGGGGGTTGCGCTGCCTATTATAGGGCTATCTATAATGGGCAGCGCGATGGCGCCGCCTATTATAGATAGATAATATTTAGTTCAGAAGAGTATCTAAACGCCACTTTTGCTAAATGTAAGACAATTTATCAATTACTAGATCACGAAAGAATGGTTTTGGCTTTTAGATATAGATACTGACCGTCTGCTAAAATTTCAGTAATGTGTACCATTGTAAACAGGCCTGGATTTACCAATATGCCCGGGCCTAGGAGTTTGGTATCACCTCTCTCTTTTATTACTTATGGCTCATCAGTTTCATTCTGTTCAGTGCTTCCACTATCCCCAAATTTTTGGGGACTTCCCCGAAAATCTCGCATAAGCAGAGTGGCAAAAACGCTTGGGCCTAAGAACGTCAAAGCTTTATATCCGGTCCTGATTGTATTAAATAAAATAACAAGTTTTTTTCAACTGAAAGTAAGGAGCAACATTAAAACTTAAAACGAACAGAAATAATTACGTATATGAGGGGGTTCGCCCTCTCGTCAATGCATCGCTGTTTACGCTTTGAAGTTCGAATTTTGTTCCATTTCTTTAAGAATGACCCCTGAATCACAAAAACCGTTTAATTAGAATAAATAGCTCTTTTGAAAGTACTAAAAAAAAAACTTTAGCATAAAGAGCGAGTTATTAACAAGGGGGCGGACCCCCCTCATATATGCAATAAATTCTGCTCGTTTTTGTTTTAATGTTGCTCCTTACTTTCAGTTGAAAAAACTCGTTTTTTTTGTTTTTTTTTATTTCTGATTGTTTGTCAAATAATGGTGGGAAATCCGGCGCCCCCTTCATGAAAAATTCTCTTCCCCCATGAAAAATTTCTCCATGGAAAGATGCTCCCATGGGACCTACTTCCCCCAACCCTCACCAGAAAAAATCTGCCCTGAAAACGTCTGTATACTTCCAAATAACCAATACTATATTTAAACGATGGGCAAAGCTCATAGCTTGCAGCCCTTCCCTCGAGGACCTTGAGGACTAAGTCATCTTTAAAGACATAGCTATTAGATTTTTCGACTATACTGAACAAAATGGCTATCTCAAAATTTTGATCAGGTGACTTTGGGAAAAAAAGAGCGTGAGAGGCGCCTAGTTGCCCTCCAATTTCTTGCTCATTTAAAAAGGGCACTAGAACTTTTAATTTCTGTTTGAACGAGCCCTCACGCGATATTCTAGGACCACTGGGTAAATAGGATCACCCTTGGAAAAAAAAAATAAATACGCGTCCATGATCTTTCTTCTGGCAAAAAACTATGAAATTCTACATTTTTGCAGATATGAGCTTGCCACCTCCACAGTAAGGTTCTCTGATACGCTGAATCTGATGATGTGATTTTCATTAAGATTCTATAACTTTTAGGGGGTGTTTCTCTCTTTTTTCAAAATTAAGGCAATTTTTCTCAGGTTCGTAACTTTTGGTGGGTAAGACTATGCTTGACGAAAATTATATGTTTGAAATCAGCATAAAAATTCGATTCTTTTGATGTATCTATTGCTATCAAAAATTCCTGTTTTTAGAGTTTCCGTTACTATTGAGCTGAGTTGCTCCTTACTTACTGTTTATTACCACAAACTGTTTGAAAGTGCACACACCAGAGGCTATGATAATTTGTAACTTCTGTTTAGCCTAAACCGCATTGTCATCTAATTTTTTATTGTTCTCTATAGCATGGCCGTACCCAGGGGGGGGGGGGGTAGGGGGGTTTGAACCCCTCCCAAAAATTTTTTTTACTCGTAAAAACGTAAAAAATGGATATAAAAATTTTTTATGCGTTTTTTTATGTTTTTTGTGTACCCCCCCCCCCCGAAAAAACGCTTTGAGTAAAACCCTCTCCGAAAAAAAAAATCATGGGTACGGCCTTGCCCTATAGTGAGTAACAACAAAGACCGCATTGCCTTTCTATCATACAAAAAAGGAAAAACAATGAGTTAAATGGAAGAAAGGCTTTTTTCCAAAGACAGTGATTTAAATAAAACCTTAGAGGATGTGTGATCAATTAATTAAAAACAGAAAGTTTATCTTATGGTAATAAAGAGCAAAGTTAAAGCTTAAATAAACACAAATTTCTTGATTTGTTCATTACACAAGATATATAGCTACAAAGGGGTCCAACTTATTCACCCTGTAAAATTCCCTCCCACCCGCTAAATTTTCTCCTCACGTAAAATTGAGCAGCCAAAGGCAAATTAAGAAAAATAAAAAGAATGAAGAAACGAAAGGAAATCAGAACATTCTACGTATACTCTATACCATACATATAGAATGTATGGTATAGAATCAAACAGCTCGTGGGAATAAACTGTAAGTAAGGAGCAACTTGGACCAATAGTAACCAAAACTAAAAAAAGGAATTTTCATAGCAATTAATAAATAGCAAAAATTACTTTTCATGCTGATTTAAAATAAGTAAATTTCATCAAGTTTGATGTAAAATATATCAAAGCCTCTCAATAGTCTTTCAGCAACCACAATTTTAATAATTAAGGTATATAATTAGTCTACCATTCTAAAAAAAACAGTGATTCATCCAAAGTAAGGGATTAGGTCAGTATCAGGGGAAAAATTAACACAAGAATACAATCAACATATTTTGGGTGCACACAAGTCAAACTTTTGAAGGATAAGAGGGTTTTTTGAAAATACAAAAACCTCTCCCACCTCTTTATTTAAATATGAATGAGTTTTAACAAAATCACATCCATCAGATATGGACTTAGCCTATTTTTACTGTGATAAACCTGGCTATCTTAATCAGTTAGAGTCCTCTATCTCCTGACTTAAAGCTTAATTTTTAAGTAACCTTGGCTCTACCTTCTTTTGACAAGTTCAATTCCTTAATTTTGTCCAGTTAAATGTATTAGGCCAATGAGGTCTAAGTTTCCCTCAGACACCTTCCAGGTGAATCTTGGTGAGAATTATCATGTATGCATGTCACTCCTGCATGAAAGAATATCTTTAGGAATCCCTCAGAACCCAGCCCGGTACCTTACGAATCTCTGTGTTTGTCCTTTACCGTCATATAAATTTTTATCTTCAGCTTTCCCTCCTTTTCAGCCTAGTTCTATCCCTACTTTATATGCTTTTATATACTTTTCTATATTCATATACTTATATTGGGTTGGAAGCCTGTTATCAGACCCTTTTATTCTAGTAGGTATATATGTGGTTATATTCATAGGTAGAATAATAAGAGGAGGCCTCACCCTATATCTTGGGGACATCCCTTATAGAAAAAATATTGAGGAAAACTGTACTCTTTTTTTGTATTTCAGATGCATTTTTTACTTACAATATATATGATGCCCCTTCCCCTCAGTTTATTGGGTAGAATTATGTTTGCATTTGTATTACTAAATGCAAATGTGGATTGACTGCCTTTATTCAATGATCAACAGGTTTTTATGTCTATTGGAAACGACAATGCCCCTTATTTTGACCATTACATGTTTGCTGAATGTTGAAAATATGACTGTCCAGAAAACCTAAAGAATCTTAAAGTTTGTTGAAATCGAACTGTAAGTAAGGAACGACCCGGCTCAATAGTAACCAAAACTCTAAAGACGGGATTTTGAAACCAATAGGTATATTTAAAGAATCGGTTTATGATGCTCATTCCAAATTTATTAGTTTTATTAAGTTTGGTTTTACCAATCAAAGGCTACAAGCCTGAGAAAATTTGCCTGATTTATGAAAAAAGGGGAAAACACCCCCCAAAAGTCATATAATCTCAATGAAGATCACACTATTGGATTCAGCATATCAGAGAACCCTACTGTAGATGTTTCAAGCTCCTATCAGCAAAAACGTGGAATTTGTAATTTTTACTAGAAGAAAGATCACAGATGCATGTTTATTGTTTGGTTTTTTGTTTGGTCTTTTCTCATATCGACCCAGTGGTCCTAGAATATTGGTAGAAGGCTCATTTGATCGGAAATTAAAAGTTATAGTGCTCTTTTGAATTGGTTAAATAATGCTGCTGATATCCTGAATCCTGGCAGACCGTTTTCCAAGTTGAAGAAATTCTTTTTTGACTGGCAATGGCATATCATAAGATTAGTCTTCTGTTTAATGAGAGTCAAAGTGAACTGCTTGTGTTTGACCCCTGTTCTCAACAGCCGCCTGCCAGTTCTGTTAAGCTCGGTAATCAAGTTTTTATTGCTTCTAGCACTATTAGGCTACTTATCTTGACCATCTAATTGTGTCAAACTTTAAATCGATTCGTTTGGCTCTTGTTCAACTCTTGGCTGAAAAAGTCCGCCTTGCCTAAGGACTCCTTGCTGGCAGAAAATTTCTCCTTACCCCTTTTCTTACTTCCACGCCTTTGTAGTGTTTTGTTATCCTGCATATACTCTTGTTATCACCCTCTCGGCCAATCCTGTTGGAAGAGGATGAAAGAGCTCTCCGTTCTTATTATTATAAGTATTATAAATGCCTTCTTAATCTCCCACCTTGGGCTAGAAATTCAAGAATAACCACAAAACATGGAGCTACAGATACTCTTAACGCCATTATTGAAAGACAAATTAAGTTTAAAATTTTCTTGATCTGAACCATGATTCTTATGGGTTATTTTCTTAAAGTTTTTATTTTATTGTGTAATGTCTCATTTAAGGGGTTTTTCTGCTGTCCAACAGAAAACTGTTAGCTAACATTTTTCCCAACAATCGTTTTTCCGCTGTCCAACTAAAAACTGTTACCTAACATTATTAGAGGATTTCTCTAACAAATCAAATACTTGTTGAAGGAAATTATTGGGGAATTTAAAGCAAAATATTCAAAAATAAGCAAGATGGGTATTTTTTATGCTTACAATATTGATAGAGAATCGAGGATTGCTGCTATTTCTTATTTTTCTTCCTTTCCCCTTTTAGTTTTATAGAAACATATTTTCTGGTAATCTCATTAAAAGAAAAAAATCAATCCTTCCGTTGAAAAAATAGGAAAACAACGAAAGTGCCACGTAGTCATAGCAATTTGATATGATCAAAAATCTAATGATTTCACTTATGCAATCAAAATATATTTTTTACTAGGTTGATCCACTTACTGTGGACCAATGCACTAAACAGTTACTTTAGGAAAGCTTATGCACTGGTTTTAATTTTAATTTGCGCCTAAATTCAATGTACTTTGCCAATTAAGAAAATGTTTTGTACCTTTGTTTCACTTGCTGGCATTAATATTTATGTTTTTTTTTCTATAAGATATGACCACTTTGAAATATTCTATTAATTAAATTTCAAAGCTTTGATGTCAGTTCGGTATTATCAAGCTGAAATAAACTCACAGCAACACTATCTTGGTCCGAATTTGTCTTTGAATTTCCTGCTCAATATCATGTTTCTGCGAATTGTGAGCTAACTATTTCTGTTAGCTAACAATTCTGTTTCCGCTGTCCAAACAAATTTTGTTGGTTCAATACCGCTCTCTTGGGCTATAATGCAAGAAAGGTTGAGGTGGCTAGGGCATGTTGTGTGGATGACAGATTGCCGAAGATTGTTCTTTTCGGCCAACCGTCTAGGGCTAAATGGAAAGTAGGTCGTCCCCGTCTGGGGTGGGAGGACGTCATAAAGAAGATTTAAAGGAAATTGGAACCTCCTGGGAGGGTTTAAAAAGAATGGCTTTAAATAGATTGGGACGGACGAGGAGCGTGCTAAGCTCTGTTGGCCTCAGGCGGCTTGGTGCTGCGGTGAGTTGTTAGTAGTAGTAGTAAACAAATTTTTGTTAGCTAACAATTGGACGGCGGAAAAACCCCTTTAAGTGTAATTTACATGTTTTGTGTAAAATGTAATTCATTTGTTTATTTTGGCTGTTTCCCTAGATGATCTTCCTTTTGTGTTTTGTTTGTTGCTTTGTATTTCATAACGTTTCTTTTTTCCTCTATTTTCTTCATTTATTATTATTTTGTTTGTAATCCTGTTTAAAAAAGAGAAATAAATTTCATTGATTCATTCATACAATTTTTCTTTACTTTTTAGTATTTTGCTTGAAGCATGACAGAAAGCACATCTGGCTCCACTAAGATTTCTACAAGTCAGAAAGCAGATACTATGGAAGTAGAGGAAGAACAGCAAACCGTAATACAAGAAGCAATTCGTCCAGTGTTTCCACCTGCTAAAAAAGAAAAGCAAGCTGATGGAACAGAAATCCGGAAAATCCCAGTGCCATCTAACCGATACACACCCCTTAAGGATAATTGGATGAAAATTTTCACACCCGTTGTTGAACACCTTCATTTGCAAATCAGGTTCAATCTCAAAGCAAGACAAGTTGAAATTCGAAATGGAAAAAATAGTGATGTAAATAATTTACAAAAGGCGACTGATTTTGTGCGCGCTTTTGTTTATGGCTTTGATGTAGAGGATGCTTTGGCCCTCATACGACTCGATGATCTATTTATTGATTCTTTTGAGATTAGTGATGTGAAAAGCTCTTTAAAGGGTGATCACATGGCTAGAGCTGTTGGACGACTTGCTGGTAAAGGCGGTAGGACTAAGTTTACAATCGAAAATGTGACGAAAACGCGTATTGTGTTGGCAAATACAAAGATACATATTTTGGGATCGTATCAAAATATTCAAGTTGCAAAACGAGCCATTTGTAATTTGATTTTAGGTAGTCCGCCATCTAAGGTGTATGGTAGCCTGAGAAATATGGCTGGGAGAATGTTGGAAAGATTTTGAAATAAATTTTTTCCTTAAATGTGTTGCTGTTTTAATACCTCACAAGGTTTTAGAATATAATGTAAGCTTTTTAGTTTTTATTTTGTGGTGACTATGAAAGGACTTAAATGCGGTAGTTAAATACGTCCAATATGAATAGACTCCTCCAAAAAAAACATCTAACCGATGCCCTGCCTTATATAAAGTATGTAACTCTTGGTTCACACTAAACAAAATTGCATCAGTGGGCAAGTTTAGTTGCCATTTTGTTTGTACAAGATTTTCAAGGCACCCAGCATTTACTGGCAAGATATTCAAAATTGAACGGCGTGGTTGAAATAGACCAGGATGATGTTTTACTTCTATGCCTTCATAACAAAAACTAATTATTTGTGTCCCTTTGTTCGCAAATAATTTTTAGTACTAATTGGGTCTTTCATCATTTAAGATGTTGTGTTTAGAAAATTGCTGAAAAAATCGCTCAGTTGTTTCATATAAGTTGAATTTTTCCAATTGAAAATTGCTTGACAAAGCAGGTAAAATTGACATTTAAATCTTGGAAACGAGCGAAATTCGTTCTTGTGAGAGCCTGGGATATATCGTAGTAAAATAGTTGTCTTTTCACAAAAAAAACTGCTTTCATTTATTTACGTTTTCATCTATTGGTGGATCTTAACAATACTCTTTTTTAGATGGAGCGTGGTTTGGGATTGGAGCCTTGCGTCCATGACTCCTAGATACTAAAATGTGTCTACTAAAGTTTTGCATTCTTTATGAGATTTAAAAGATGACCGTTATTAGGAGAATTTGTTGGCAAATAACTTGCCACCCACGAATACGCTATTTCTGGAAATTGGCTATGTATGCTGCTTCAAGAATTGGGTCCAAAACTTTAACATATGGGGCTTTTATTAAGGAGTTTCTATGGTGCCGTATTAGTTGATATTCTATAGGTTCAAGTTGGTTCCTAATTGTAGTTTTGAAGACAAAAGCCAAATAAAACATATTTTTGTGAGCTTTGTGGAAAAAACTTTTTTGGTTATTTCTTTAGCTAGTTTAAATTATTAGACACTTAATAACAGCTGTCGATTGTATCACTTACCAGGCATTTCTGTAGGGCCCTCGTGAAATCCTAAGTTTTTCCGAATTTCGGGGCATTATTCAAATTGTCAATTTTGTTTGTTTATTAATGACCCAACCTAACAAAAAACAACTCATGTGTTCATGCCTGGCTTGTACATCGGATTTTTTTTGTAATTAATTTTAAATTTGTAATTGTATAATTAATTAACAATTATTTTAATTTCGTAATTAATTTTATTTTGTATTAGGGTATTCTTATTTGACGCACTCATCAATATTAGATTGATACGATAATCTTGGGTGGCAAAGCTAGATAACAATGCGGGGTTTTCTTGGCAGAAAGGGATGGAATTGCTGATGTATGAATGATCTGGGGCTTGGACCCTCAAACAAATAGGCAAGCATCAAAGAACCTTTTGAGATTTTAAAATTTTGAAAATTTGAAAATTTTCGGTTGTGCCAAGAGCACAGCGTAAATTTGAGATTAAGGGTAGGATTTTGTTTTCTCAGCGTGTGTGTCTATGGACCGTTAGGGGGGAGGGAGGTAGACTGTAGGAAGTTGACCCACCTCCAGATTGTAATGTCTTTCATCGATGTTGTATAAAGTGTCTCGGCTGTCATCATAGTTGAGACAACATCTTTGACTAATTAAGAGTGGATAATCTTTTTAAGGCTAACCACTTCATCAAAAATGATCAAAGGGCATCCAACGACCCTTTATGACTCCTCAGCCTTGAACAAATTCAAAAGATAAGAATTTCAAGATAGCTCTGAACAAAAATGACCTATCATGGTTGCTGCGATAGCTGCCTCCTAGAAAAGAGTGAACCAGAGCCCATAGTACCCAAAGTTTATAAGTGCGTTAAAAAGTTGTCTTGGGAAAAACTGCTATTTGTAGCTGATTCAGGAATGGTGACTATTGTTTGGATAAATATTAATAGTAAAACGTAGTATTGAAAACAAATTTATAGGAATTATGGAAAAGAGCCTGAAAGACCTCGACAATGGCGTCGGATCAAAACAAAATAACACATTTGGGATCGCCACAATCGAAAACCCTATACAGGAAACCCGCCGCCCCCCCCCCCCACACACACACACCCACCTTTAACAACAAGGAAAATCACTTTTTTGCATGGGTAGCACTGATGTGTCCTCTCTTTTTCTTTTTTTATTTGCCACTTGAGGGGTATTGGAACGTCGTGTATAGGTGTTCCCCCCCCCGGAAAATTCCGCCTGGAAAATTCCCTCTTGCGGAAAATCCCCCCCCCTCCGGAAATTTTGTTCACAATAATATTTTTGTTCATCCCGGCACCTTTTTTAAAGCGAGTCACTTTTGTAGATTCACTACACCGCTCTTTAGTTTTATTTGAGAATATAAGAGAATATATTTGATATGAGAATATAAATTCTCATTATGAAAGCAAGAACAAAATTCACCCCTACCAATTAATCTTCTTCTTGCTTGGATTAATATGAAGACGCTTTTGCGTATATCATCACTGGCATCAAGTTCTGAGCCCTACTATGTGTTGCTACAGCTGAGTTCAAGTCCTAGGTCCCCTATTACTAGACTGATATTACTACTAGTACTAACAACTCACCGTAATACCAAGCCACCTGAGGCCAACACAGCTACGCAGGCTCCCTCTCCATCCCAATCTATTCAAAACCTCCCGCTTTACACCCTCCCAGAAAGTTTCCATTTTCTTTAATCTTTCTTTATGACATCCTCCCATCCCAACCGCGGACGACGTGCTTTCTATCTAGCCCTAGACGGTTGGCCGAAAAGGACAATCTGTCATCCTTCATCCTCAGAACGTGCCCTAGCCATCTCAACCTTTCTCTTATTATAGCCCAAGAAAGCAGGATTGGACCACACTTTTCGTAGAGCCACTGTTTGAAATACGGTCAGTCAGCCGGGTACCCAGAATAATCCGTAAGCAATTTCTCTGGAATGCATCTAGCCAATCTTCATCCGCTTAGCCTTAACAGAAGACCCGTACAGCCTCAACTTTGGCACTTATTCACGAAGATTAAAAAGGCTATCCTCTTAATAAATTGCCTCTAAGGCCATGGTGTGTTATTACTAAAGATGATTGGCATTTAGGTCTGTAAGAAATAATTCAACCAGAGTTCCAAGATTGCCAAAACGATATATAAGGAATATATTAGGAACAGCTTACCGTATCCAGCTGAAACTTACAGGGCATTATGAGTGGCATGTTCTGCTGACAAAAAGGCAATATGTGCACACTACTTTGCTACTATTGCTACTGCAACCGCTAATACTGCCACTACTATTACTAATGTTATACTAGTACTGTTAAGAATATGAAGGTGAATATTGAGGGGAAAGTTAAACTAAATCAAAACACATTATGTGCATGCAGGTTGTCAAAAGGGAGTTTTGCTGGAATGGCTGTTGGAACTTTCTGGGAATTCTGAGGGGGACGATCATTTGACCAAAACGCAATATGTGTACATTTTTACTAGTACCACTACTGATACTGCTTCTCCAACTACTACTTTTAAGGCTAAGAGTATTAAGGTGAAAAAATAAAGGAATATTGAGAAACAAGTTGATCGAAATTACAACACAGTATGGGCATGCAGGTTATCAAAAAGGTATATCGGCAATATTATAACAATGGCTTATAGTATTAAGTTAAAATTTTTGGGTTTGACGAGGACTTTCAATGGAACTGGAGTCAATATACTGTTACTAGTGATACAGCTACTGCTGATAATAATTCAACTAGTCTTACATTTGTGGCTAGTATTATAGCACATATTTGTAAAACAAGCCCGAGCCAACTGACTCGTTATATTTAGAAAAATAATCTACTAAAAAGCTAAATCACCGTCTACCTTAAATTTCATATGATTCCTTATTCTTCTGCTTAAGACCATTTGTCATATGAGCCCACTAAAAAATGGGGGAATACATCTATACTAACATGAAAATATTTGATTTTCTTTTGTCTATCAAGACAGGGGCTGCGAAATCCGATGGAAGATTTTTCCCTTTCAAGTCGGCGATTTAAATAGTGTGTTTTTCATTTTGAATTTAAGAAATGTGTATAAGGGTTTTGGGAACTTCGCCTGCGTATGTAGGCGAAGCTTGTTCCAAGCCAGGATAAAGAGAGAGGGTTGGGCCTTGGGCTTGTGACCCACTCCTGTAAAAAAAAAAACTAAGCAACAGAAACATTCATTGAGAATAGCCTCGAATCTGATTGTTTTTTTTATGACAACCGTATGATCCCGTCCCGGACACGATTTTTGACAGCGAAAAATTCCTTCAAGTTTGGATTCTGGAACGTTCGAACAATGTCCCAGTTGTTCAAGACAGAACAAGTTTTGAAAGAAATGAGCCGGTACGATCTTGGCATCCTCGCCCCGTCCGATGTACGATGACCTGGTTCAGGCGTCGAAAAGTTGCCAAATGGACACGCCATCATAGTCAGTGGACCAGAGTCAAGGAGAGAACAGGGGAGTTGCCCTTATGATGTCGAGAAAAACCAGTCCATCCCTTTTAAAGCGGCACCCAGTTTCATCCAGATTTCTTACCGCTAGGTTTGCCAGCCAGCATGAAAAACTGTTTTTAGTGGTCTGTTACGCACCCACAAACTAAGCAAGCGATGATGTAAAGAAAGAATTCTACAGAACCCGGCCGTCGGTTGCCACTGATATACCTAGGCATGACATAGCTGCTGTCGTCGGTGATTTCAATGCAAAAATTGGTGATAACCGTGAATATTGCTCTCAGTCTATGGGTTGCCATGGCCTCGATAATCGGAATGAAAATGGTGAGCTTTTAATCGATTTTTTGCTCTCGAATGACCTATTTATTGGTGGGAGTTTGTTCCAACACCGTGATATCCACAAATATTTCTGGACTTTTCCAGATGGCGTCACCAGAATCAGATTGACCACTGCCTATTGAGTCGCAAATGGCGCACTAGCCTCACAGACGTACTCACATAGAGAAGCTGATGTTGGGTCAGATCATAACGTGATGATTGCGTAATTTAAAGTCTAACTGAAAAAAAAATGTCAAACAAGTACCCTATCAAAACCCACCTTTTGACTGATAAACTACTTCATAGCACAGTAAAAAGAAACTACGTGATCGAACTTTTTAATAGATTCGAACCACTTTCCGAGCCAGAAAATCTAGACCAAGAAGTTCTGAGTTCTTTATCTAAAAATAAAAGATAATAAACAAAAACCACTTCAACACAATCTCCCCCATAAGGCTCCATGGCCGGGAAAGAACAGGGGAGAAAAAAATACCAACACAAAAAAAAATATAAACAAAATCCAAAAAAAAATCCAGTCGCCCACCTTAATAATTCTCAAAATACCAAGCTAGGCAGGGGGTAGCGAATGATTTCATCAACTCAAATAAATATCCAACTAAATCCAGAAACATCAACTCCAAGGGAAACCGGAAAAAAACTTAATTACTAGCTAGAAATTCTCTAGCATGATTTTTGAATATATTAAACGAGTGGTAGCTTTGTGCAGACACAGGGAGCGTGTTCCAAATCCTGTTGCAAGTTGTCAGAGGGTTGAAGTCAGACCTCATTGATGGAGTATGAAGAATCTGTAAATTGCTGGAATTGTGGAGATGATAAGTCGATTGATCAGAAACAAAAGATATATTATTACATAGAACAGCAGGAAGATTGCCGTGCAACTGTAAAAAAAAAATTAAAGAAAGAAAATAGAGCCATTTGAAATCAAGCCAGAGTTTAAGTGAAGATCGGTTAGTTTCCTTGATAAGAATCCTTGCTTTATCATAAAGTTTTGAAAGTAGCATCAGAGACGAGGGAAAAGTTGACATCCAAATAACAGAACAATATAAAACATAAGACTGAACTAGGCTGTAGAACAAGTTTTTAAGAATCGACCCCGGAAATATGTGTTTGAGCTTTCTAAAGATTCCAAGACTCCTGGAGACTTTCATTTTAATCAGGTCAATATGATGCTTGAATTAAAGATTTTCATCAAGCAAGATGCCTAGGAATCAAACGTAACAATCCTTAAGTCTATTAGAGAATCTCTTGATACGCATATTTCATTTAAGTCAGGGCAAGCCTTTGAGACCTTGGAGAAAATGAAAAAACGTGACTTCCCGATATTTGAGGCAAGATAATTTACATCAAACCATTGGATAACTTTCAAAAAGGGCTTTCATCTTTGAACGAAGATAAGACTCAGTTCTACCAGCTGTGCCAAGAGTATTGTCATCAGCAAAAGCAATAAATGCATCCAGTAAGGACGAACTCCTGTCACAATTAATGACAGATGCTGGTTGACAAAGACGACAGCAAATGGTAGGTTTTAAATTTTGAACCGCATTAATGAGGTCATTGACGTAGATTAAAAGGAGTATCGGCCCCATGACAGATCCTTGTGGAACGCCAAACTCTATTCCGGAAGGGTTAGAAAAGTACGGATCAACCGAAATGACTTGACCAGATAAATATGATAGAAACCAAGAATAAGCATTCTCTTATACCAATGAGGGACAGTTTCCAAACAAGAATCTTGGGTGTTAATGAGTCAAATGCTTTTCATACAGCGAGAAAAAGAGCAGCAGGTGTCAGACCAGACTCAGGAGCTGCATATAGATAATTCAAAAAAGTTGTGTATGCATGCTTAGTTGACTTTCTCACTGTAAAACCAAACTTAAAATCATGGAAAAAATGTTTAGAATAAAGAAAATCAAGAAGCCGAGAAAGCATTGCTTTTTCAAAAATTTTACATAACACTGATAAAAAAGATATGGGATGATAATTTGCAGGATCATTCCTTGATCCAACTTTAAGAAGAATAACGCGAGCACGCTTTAAAGCACTTGGGAAAACGCCTTTTTCAAAGTAAATATTGATAAGTCTCGTGAGGGGAGAAACGATGACAGGAAGAATGAACTTGACAACCTTAGTCGGAATACGGTCTGGGTCAGAAAATGAAGAACCCCTCAAACCATTGACAATTCTGGCTATTTGAGCTTCATAGGCAGGCTCCAATGCCATTGATTTAGGACAAGGTGGTCCAAGGTAAAACCTAAAGTCAGATAGAGATGAAGAAGGACTTACAGACGAGGCTGTAGTTTTATCGATATTAGCAAATGAGAAGTAAACGCATCTTGAACTTTTAGCTCACCCTCTACATTTTTGCCTTCCATCACAATACTTGAAGGGGCAGAAGGGGGCAGAGAAGATGGCCTGGTAACAGAATTGATTACTTGCCATGTCTTCCTAATGTCTTTGCCACACGTAGAGAATTTTCTGTAATAAAATAAAATAACGATTTAGCCTTTCGGCAAAGCGAATTGTAAACTCTTCTATAAGCTTTGAAGAGGTGAAGTCGAGAATCACGAGAAGATGGCTTAGAGGACCTGTAAGCCTTCCAAAGATTATTTTTCTTCCTCCAACTTTTAAGGAATCCCGGAGTTATCCAAGGATTCTAAGGGGTTGTTCTTTTCAATGCCGGATTCGACTGGGGCGCATCACATGTATCCAAGGTAACTTCTTTCAAAGAACCATAAAACGAATTAAACAAAGAATCTATATAAGATTTATTTTCAGAAATACTCCACAAACAACCCGCCAACCATGACCTAAGAAGATGCAAAACCTGATCACTAAATTTTAAAGAGGAAAAATCAATTCCTTGGCACCTCCTAGGCAGCGAATCGGAAAAATCATACGTGGAAAAAACAGGAAAATTGTCTGAAATATCACTCGTCAATACAGAATTTTGCACCAAGGTCAACGATGAAAAAATATTTTCAATCAAAGAAGCAGTAGTTTTAGTAATGCGAGTTGGAATGCATGCAGAAGGTAAGGTTCTACAAGCAAGCATTGTTGAAAGAAAATCCAAGGACGAGGATGACTTCCGGTCACACAAATTAAGGTTGAAGTCTCCCATAAAGACAAGTTCACATGAATGAAGTTGGATTGCTTTCAAAACCTCATCAAGAATCTGAAGGAAAGAGGGAACAGACCCATTAAGAGACCGGTGTATATTACGAACAATCAAATTAGCTTGGGTTATAATCTCAATAAATATAGACTCAAAAATACCTTCTTCATTTCTTGACAGGTCACGCCTAACAGAGTACGGAAGACATTCCTAAACATAAACAGCAAGGCCACCTCTAGCCATCCTACTTTGATTTAAATATTCCATCTTGTACCCAGAGAGATGCAATAGGGATTTATTTTTCGAATCAAGGAAAGTCTCACAAATACCAATAAAATCAGGGTGGCCACTACGCACTTTTTTTTCAACTCATCAAACGAAGAACGAAGAGCCTGTACATTAAGCTGAAACACAGAGAAACTACCATCTCGTTTGGATACTCGATCTAAATCCGATATATACTTACTACTAACTGGGGATTTGATGGTGATGTATTAGACCGACCTACTGAATTATTAATCAAACTAAGAACATCTATTGGGTTATTTTCAAACTGAAGTAGTCGCTCTCCCAAGGAGGAGATGTCACCCGAACTAGAGTCAGACAAATTCAAAATACTTACAAACTATGATTTATAACGCGCCACTCACCATCCAGCTTGGTATCTCCATAACAATGACACGTGGACAGTAACCAGGCAAACAGAACGATGAACTCATTTTTTGAGACAAGCGATGCTGAAGCACAGAAAATAAAGGCCAAAAATAGAGAACTTGGATAAGAAAAAAACTTGTATACATGATAAAAAACAACGTAAACATAACTAAATCTCACAACCAGGAGAAAAATTTATATATCTTAACTCAGGAAAAAGACCACTAACAATATCAAACAAATAACTAAAGAATGAGGGAATAACCCCAATAACTTATCATCTCCAACTGACACAGCAGGGGAGTCTTACTCTTAGAAGACTTTTTCGTTTCTATCCATACACTAATCCCTTTCGTTATCACTCGGGTTTCACCAACTTTTGTTGAAGTATCAGATGACGTACGCAAATTGTGGCCGAAAGATAGCAGTTCTTTTCTACGGCGTGCCAATTCACGCGGGATATCAGAAATGATGCTTTTTCCTGACCCTTTCGGTTTACCACAATTTTGACAGAAATACTGGGGTACAAGAAACGCCCCAAATACCAATGGCTCTCTGACCGAACTTGGAATCTCATAAGGAAGAGGAAAATCATAAAACAAACCCTTCTTCAAGGCCAAAATACTAGGTCATTTAATCTTGAAAAACGCACGCTACCATGAAGCAGACAAAGCCGTAAAGAAGAGCGCAAGGAATGACCACCAAACACTGATCGAGAACAAAGCCAAACTTGCAGAGGAAGCAGCCAAGAGAGACGATTCTAGAGCCCTATATCAGATCAAAAGTGACATCGTTGGAAAGAAGCGTTCTGTCAATGGCTCACTGATGACCGAACCAGCAGCAGTAAATGAGTTACGGGCTTCCCATTTCGAAAGACTCCTCAATAGGCCACCACCCGAAATTCCCGCAACGTCATCCTTCTCCTTAAACATTAGTGTGGAGCCGACAAGTGCTGTAGAGATTCGAGCAGCTGCCAAGAGACTGAACAATGGTAAATCCGCAGGAGTATACGTATATCAGCAAAGATGATAAAGGTCTCAGTTGCAGCACTAATAACATTTTGGACCGCCTTCTTCCCTACAATATGGGGAAAGGAAAAGGTACCAGTTGATCTGAAGCGCAGCATATTAATACGCCTGTTCGAAAAGGGTGATGCCAATGTCCCAGGATATTGGCGAGTACTAAGTTTGCTTTTGGTCTCCGGTAAACTACTGTGTTATGTCATTCTGAAGAGGATCCAAAATGAGCTTGAAAAGCACCTAAGAAGTAAAGAATACAGGCTCCACCCGAACCGTTCTTGCGCCGATCTTATATTTACTTTGCGAGTCCTCACTGAAAAAAGTTGGGAATCCCGCTCAAAGCTTTACATGATTTAAATAGACTTTAAAAAGGCCTTCGACTCCGTAGATCGGGCAAATTTGTGGAAAATCCTACTTTATTACGGGATTCAAAGTAAAATCATCGCAATTATTACTGCTCTTTACGAGGACAGCGAGTCCTGCCTCAAGACACCCGAAGACCGTGCCAGATCCTTTCAAATTCTATCTGGCGTCAAACAAGGCTGTGTACTGTTGCTGTTGCTTTTCGTGATAATTATCGACTTCATTCTTCGCCACTCCGTGACCAATGGTATCAAAATTTTTGCCGAAGTGACAGATGGTGACCTAGATTTTACAAGTGACATTAAGATAGTACAGTCGAGCAAGCAACGTCTGCAAGAGTTTCTGGTGAAGTTCTACCAAATCATATTATTGAGTTAGGAATAAAGTAAATGCACCATTTGATGCCTTTTTTTATGCTGATTACGAATATGATAATCATTTCTATCAGAAATGAATTTCAGCCCCCCCTATATATGCTGATTCAGGGTATATATTTCTACATTAGGAGGGGGGGGGGGGTTAAGTTTAAACTTACCTCCCATTTACATCAGAAACAAAATTTGCCCCCCCCCCTAATGTAGAAATATATACCCTGAATTGGAATATCTAGGGGGGGGGGCTGGAATTCATTTCCAATATAAATGATTACTATAGGCTATTTATAATCAGCAAAAAAAAAGGCATCAAATGGTATATTCACTTTATGCGTAAGTCAATAATATGATTTGGTAGAACTTTACCGAGTTTCTTAACAGGGTCAGCGGAAAAGCAAGCCAACGTGGCCTAAGAATAAACTCAGCAAAACCAAAACCATGACGACTGATTCCCCACTTCATATCAGATGGGGAAATGAGGAAATTGAACAGGTCGTGGAATTCAAGTACTTTGGAAGCATAGTGGAGAATGCGGGATCAACATCCAAAGAAATAATGACCAGAATAGGTCAGGTGAAAGCCGCCTTCAATAGGCTCAAGCGCATATGGAAGTTGAAAAATTACTCGACCCGGCTTAAGTTACGCCTGTTCAACAGTAACGTCATCCAAGTCCTGCTTTACGCTGCCGAAACCTGGAGTTTGAACATACAACAGGAGAAGAGAATCTTTGCATTCGAGAACAATTGTCTTTGAAGAATTTTAAATATTCATTGGTAAGACAGAATCACAGATGAAAAAGTCCGCAAACTTTTTTGTTCGCAAAGCCTCTGGTGACTGATATCATTAGAGCTCGGAGATGGAGATTCCTAAGCAATGTTCTCACCGCAACTACTGTGATACTTGTAATATTAAGGCTAAGTCTATTAAGGTAAAATTTGAGAGAATATTAATAGCGAATTCGAGCTATCAAAAGACACTGTGTGCATTTAGATTGTCCAAAGAGTGTATCTTAAGAATTTATTTATGTATACTACTACTTTACTACTATTCTACTAATTGCATAAACTTACTAATACTACTACCACTGCTACATTTACTACTTCTGCTACTGCTATTACTATTGTTCCAACTAATACTTCTGTTGCAACTACTTGTAAGGCTAAGAGTATTAAGATGAAAGAAATATCAAGAAGTATATGTATCTACAGGTTATCAAACGGACATATTTACAATGACATAGCAATGGGTAATTGTATTAAGTTGAGTACTAATACTATTACTGTGACTGCTTTTACACCTATACCTAAGGGTATGAAGGTGCAACTTTCAAAGAATTTTTTTTTTTTTGGGGGGGGGGAATTTAAATTGAATCGCAACACGCCATTTATATGTAGGTTGTTAAAAGGGCATATCATCAAAATCTTAGTAACATTTTTGTGGGTGAAATTAAAACTTGCAACGCTTCTTGTAGAGGATGTTGAACTAGCCAAAAGACTATATTTGCATCATAATACTACTGCTTCTACTCCTACAACTACTGCCATTATTATTACTGCTACGACTACTACTGCTACTAAAGCTAAGACTACTACTAATAATTCAACTGCTATAACTACTACTGCTACTACTATAACTACTGTTGCTATTACTACTGCCACTAAAGCAAAAGGTACTACGTTGAAAATTTTGGTTAATATTGAAACTGTATCAACTAAATCGGTACACACTATGCCCACACAGGTTGTCAAGAGGACGTAACAGCAATTCTGCAGGAACGTTTGATGGTATCTGTATAAACTTTCATTGTGTGTTTAAGGGGATGTTAAAAAAACCAAAGATGTTATATGCATACTGCTACTAATGCTACTACTGTTACTACAAATATTGCTACTACACAAGCTAAGGGTACTGAGGTGAAGCTTTCAAGGAATATTTAGGTGGATGTTAAACTAAATCGAAAGGAACTATGATCATGTAAATTGACAAAAGGGTAACAAAGCTATATCACAATAACGGCTTACATTATTAAGTTAGACCTTTCAGGATAAATTGTGGCGGATTTTGAATTAGCCAGAAGACACTATGTGTATACTTTTAATACTACTTATACGGTTACTTTAACTGAAGACACTAAGGGCATTAAGTTGAAACTTTTAGCGAACGCTTAGGGGAAGTTACAATGAGACGAAAAATCTATAGGCATGGTGGTATAAAAAGGGCACATAAGCTATATCATAGTCAGCACTGCTCTATCATAGCTAGTAATATCATTGATATTTTGAAGGAGCTAATTTTATTGTAAATTAACAGTTCTAGTGCCCTTTTTAAGAGTCAAACTGGATTGGTGGTCAATCAGCCCCCTTTTTAGCCGATAATTTTCAAACCACTTTCAATTAAAATTTTAAGAAAGACATTTTTTTCAGCATTGCTGAACGGTTTTGTAACTATACCTCTAGAGTTATTGGGCAGGGGCGTCACTAATGGGGGGACTCTCGCCCCTAAAGGTCCTCAGAAAGGACTTTTGCCAGGTGAAGCTTAACAAAAGTCGCTTTCTTTTAGTTCAAAGTGAAGCATCTGGAAGGGATTTCGTCAGGTGAAGCCTGACGAAACTTACTTCTTCATGTGCACAAAGTTGACAGAAACCTACTGGCCCCCTAAGAAACGACTAGTAGAGCAGAGTCCTACAAGACTTGCTCTTATGTTGGTCTAACGTAATGGCATAAAAGACTTTCGTCAGGTGAAGAACAACAAAATTTACTGCTTCATCTGCGCAAAGTCGACAGAAACCAATTACCCCTCTAGAAAACGACTTGTTGAGCCAAGCCCTACAAAACTTAATGCATAGTTGGTGCAATCTAATATCATTAAAGACTTCCGTCGGACGAAGGACTACAAAATTTACTGCTTCATCTGCGCGAAGTAAACAAAAACTTAACATTTTTTCATTACTATGTCATAAAAGACTTCCGTCTAATTCTAATGGCTCTACTGAGAAAAAAACTGTTGGGAAATATTGTTGTTTATTTTCCAAAATATCGGAAACAGCTGACATATTTTGCTAATATAGAAGCCCATAGAATTGCAAGGTTATACTTAGCTCATTTAGAACAAGATTTCTGTCGCTTATTCTCAACAGCCCTATAGTAAACATATAACTGATGGTATGAAGAATTAAAACTGCAAGGGTAAGAAATAACTTTTAACTTTAAATTTGAAAATGTTGCTGATTTGTAGCATTACATTTATTTTTAGACTTTATCCAACCAAAAAAAAGAGAAAAAAAAAGAAAGGAAGCCTGGTAATCTGGGTTGTACTGCTACTCCAAAAGAAAATTATGTAATACGTACATACGTCGAAATAAATTCAAACCAAACCGGTTTGTCAAGAGTGAGGAAAGTTTATAGTGAAGCAAGTTTCTGAGTGATCTAGGAATTGCAATTTGAACTAGTGCGATTCTGCATTTGAACCTAAAAGGAAGCTTGGAGCACAATATTATTTGTTTAGACCGTCAGTGCATGACAATGTTTGCAGAACAAAGGAACAAATCCAGAACTAGAATAAAGCTTGTTTGTGAAATTTGGTTCAAAGAAAGAAATATGAAAAGTATTACGAATTTGAATCTGATTATCGAGCTATTCGCATTCTAAAGCATTATAATGAAAACTGAAAAATGGTATCAAAGCAAAGATTAAGTCAAAGATTGTGCAAAAGACCACACTATTTGATATTCCAAAATGGTTACGGTCAGGAAGCTCAAAGAAAACTGTAGAAAGCCCTGTCACGAGCAAACTTCATCTTGAACAGCAAGATAGCTTAGTGTAATTTAAGTTAACAGAAAGCTTAGAGTTTGTCTTCAGTGTTGCCTCTTGCTTTAGTGCTTCGCAGTCACAGCCACCTCTCGTCTCGCATTCTGACACTGATAAAGATGTTTATCATGAAATACTAATGTGTTTCCTACTTGGGGAGCTAGTCCTGATTCAGCTGGCAAACATCTTCCTAAATGGGATGTTCATGTCAATATTGCATTCATGTGTCTTCCTAACTCTGATGAACACCCCAGATAGGCACTGTGATCCTAAATGTATTAAACCTTGGCAGGGGTTAATGACTTCTTTTTTATACTGGTTTACCACAGGAAACTGTTATTGCAAGTGGCTCCCTAAAAATAAGATTGAATAGAAAATAGAACTTATTGTTTTTTCATGCTTTCAGTTAAACAAAACTTTGGGGAGCCACTTGAAATAACAATTTCCTGTGTAAAACCAGTATAAAAAAGAAGTCACAAACCCCTATCATGGTTTAATGCATTGTAGATCACTATGCCTATCTGGGGTGTTCATCATAGTTAGGAAGACTCATGAATTCAATATTGACATGAACATCCCATTGAGGAAGAGGTTTGCCAGCTGAATAAGGACTATCTCCCCAAATAGGAAACACATTAGTGTTCTATACTAGTAGAAAAAGCTGGGTCAAATATTTCAGTCAAGGAAACAGATGAGGTGGTTGCTCTTTGACCTGTCTGTGTGTAGGCTAATGAAAGGGTGCGGAACTAGTTTGTGTCATTAAAATCATTCTTAGAAAATGGTCCAGTAACATGGGTGAACATAAAGCTTTCTTTTTTAGGCCCGAAGATTTGTCTTCAGATGAAGATTCTGACCCGACCTATTTCCCGCAAGTGGAAAGTGATCCAGAATCTCCACCCAGTAAGGGATCTTCATCAGAAGTCGAAAGTACTGCACTCTGCGAAGACACTGGCCGGTCCAGCTATCCTACTGCTTAGACAAGTAATAGAACAGAAAGTGAACCAGAGGCTACAAGAGAAATCAGTGAAACAGCTTCTGCTAGCATATCTCCAACCACAGATGGAAATGATGGAACAGAAACGAGAGATAATGCATCCAAAAAAGTCAGAAAAAGGTTAAATAACAAGGAAAAGTGGGTGAAAAATCAGATAAAGAATGTAAACTCTGAAAGTAAACTCTGGAAATGTTTATCTGAACCCTGTTACCAAAAAAGTACATGGAAAGGAGAAGGAAGTGAAACCCTTTAATTGCCCTCATTCGTGTCCTTTCAGATGTTTTGAACATTTCTCGGAGACTGATCGTCAAATTGTGTTTAAAAACTTTTAGGCATTGTCAAAAGATTCCAAAAGAATGTACTATGTGAAAAAAACAGAACCCTTACCTAAAAAAAAAAATAAAAAAAGAGAGACTCGGTGGAAGCATATAGTCCATATGGACCTTTCAGCTCATAAGAAACTGTAGAGATATACGCAGCATTTTATTTTTTTATCCTCGACATCAATGATAAGTGGATACAGTATGGCCATAAGTTACTAATTGGTGGAGCGCCTCCTGTTAATGTACCACAGAATCATGTGAATAAAAGTAAAGAAGAGGATCTCGCATACATAAGAAAGCACGTTGAAAGCTTCCCAACCATTGAATCTCATTACTGTCGTGCCAAAACCAACAGAAATTTCCTCGACCCTCCACTCAATATAAGCAAAATGCATTCATTGTATGAAAGTAGGTGTGCGGAAGATGGTAAGTTGCCTCTCAAGGAACACATGTACAGAAAAGTTTTCAATTGTGAATTTAATCTTCCGTTTCATGTGCCTAAAACTGGCAGATGCGATGTTTGTGAAGAAAAAAAGGTGGCTGAAAAAAGGGTACTGAAGTATCCGAGGAGATAAAAACCTCTCAAGCAAAACATGTGAAAGGAAAATTAGAAAGCAAAGAAGAAAGAGATAAGGACAGGGCTTCGGATGACCCCGTATTGTGTTTTGATATGGAAAACCTTTTTTATTTGCCAAAGGGGGATGTTTCATCCTTTTTTTACAAAAGGAAGATCACTTGCTTTAACTTAACTGCTATTCTTACCTTTCGCAGACAGACAGGAGAGCTAATCAAGAAAGTTTATTGTTGTTTGTGGTCAGAATGTCTTGTTGGTAGAAGTGGAAATGATATTGCCAGTGGTCTTCGTGCTATCCTTGATAAGGTTTTTACTACCTATCCTGACATCAGAAAGTTGGTTACATGGTCAGATTCATGTGTGCCTCAAAATCGTAATCAAATAATTAGCTACATGATGGAAGACATCCTGAAGAAGCATTCACACGTCCAGAGTATAACGATGAAGTATTCTGAGCCTGTCCACTCCACGATTCAGGAGGTTGATGCTGTTCACAGCGTCATTGAGGTGTCTTTGAAGTGCAAGGATGTCTTTTCGCTACTAGACTTGACAAAAAAGCTTTTGATTCTTCGGCCCCGTGACCCGTTTGTCATTATTCAAATGACCAAACAGAAGTTTTTTGATTACCCCAAAACGTCCAAATGCTATAAGTATAGCTTATTGCCATTTTCAAAGGTGAAGTTACTACAGTTTAAGCAAGGACTATGCAAAAGGGTGTTCTACAAAACTTCGTTTGCGGATACTACTCCTTCTGTAGCACTGATTGCACCAGAGGCTAGCCCAAGGAGGCCATTGCCCAATGTGTCAGCAGTGAATGTTGTGGAAAGGTCGCTGCCTCCTGTACCTTCTAGTACAGTAGTTGAGTTGCCAACAGCAAAAATAAAAGACGTAGAATCGTTTTACCGTTTCATGCAAGCAGTAGATGTGGCATATGTGAAAATTCTTATTAGAAGTTGTAACAGAGCTGAGGTACCTAGTACTTCAGCTGAAATCACAGCGTGTCCCGAAGCAGCCTCTGCCGTTAATGCTCCGAAGGTTAAAACCAGAACTATCAGATGAAATATGTTTTGCTGAGAGTTACATTTCTAATTCACGCTGAGCTAATTCCGTTTCGTCATATCTTACCTATGTTCCGAAATTTTTCGGCGGTTTTGCCAAAGACGATATCCATCCCATTTTAGTGCAGGACAGGCTCGCCTCAAGCTAATAAAAATAAGCAAAACGAAATAAGCGAGTTTTCTTCTTAATTTTGAAACAAAAATCAACGCTCTAGCTATTGCCGATTCTGAGATACAAATGTCAAAATTTTTAAACTCGTTTTTCTCCCGTTTTTGGAAAAACAGATTCGGCAAAACCGCGTTCAGGCGACGAGATGTTACCATCTTTCTAGGTAAACAAGGGTTGGCATTTCGTGGGAAGAATCATGACGGAAAAAATCACGTTCAGCTAGCCAATCTTCTTCCGAGACACAGTATCGAAATGGACTATCGAATGAAAAACCAGATGAAGCCGAATGTCAACAGCTATCTGTCGGGTAGTAGCCAAAATCAACGTTGCCACCCCTTGTAAAATTTTACCAGATTTTGTAAAAAGCACATCCACCTTGTAAATCTAGTAAAATGGGGGTCAGATCTAGTAAAATCGAATAAATCTAGTAAATATTTGCCAAAATCAAGTAAATTTTTCCCCCTCTCATCTGAAAGCATTTTGTTGGAAAAACGTACCGGATGTGGTTTACTGTTGTCTCCCTCATCATATGACATTTATTCTGTGGTCCCAAAACACGACAGACTGCTCAAGACCTTTGGCGTGAAATTCAACACTTTTGAAATAAGTTTTTTGAATCAAGATCTGGGCTTATCGGATCTGAATTTTTAATTTTATAATTATGGTAGTTAGGTGATTAGTGAGAAGTAACAATTTTATGTTTATTTATGATAACAACTTTTCTCTCAAAACAAGCAAGTTTTTCTGAACAGTAACAAATTTTTCTAACAGTACCAACTTTTCCGTCAAAGATAACAAATTTCTCATAAAAGTAAAACTTTTTGTCTAGGATAACAAATTTTCAATCAAAAGTATCAGGTTTTCTGCCAAAGATGCAAAAATTGTCATAGAAGTAAGAATTTTTTCGTTTATGATAACAAGTTTTCTGTCTCAAGTAATAAGTTTTCCTTAACACTAGCAAATTTTCTCATTGAAATAACAGCTTTTTCCTTAATACTAACAAACTTTTACTTAACACATTCAAATTTCTCTTTGAAGTAACAGGTATTTTCTTAACAATAACAATTTGTTTCTAATAGAACCAATGATAATCCCGTCAATGATAACAAATTTCTCTTAAAATTAATAATTTTTGGTCAATGATAACAAGTTATCTGTTAGAAGTAACAAGTTTTCAGTCAAAAATATCAAGATTTTCTTAGAAGTAACATTTTTTCGTTATGATAACAAGTTTTCTTCTAGAAATAGCAAGCTGTCCTTTACACTAACAAATTTTTTCTTCGTAGTATCAACGTTTTCTTAATGCTAACAAACTTTCACCTAACACTATCAAATTTCTCTTAGAAATAAAATTTTTTCACTGGTGATAACACGTTTTCTGCTTGAATCGTTTTTAATAAAAAATACCGGGAAATCCGGCTCTCTCCATGGAAAATTCCGGTACTCGTGTATTATACGCCACTCACTCTATGTGTAAAACTCGAGTACAAACCGGTTTCATCATTACTTTTAAAAAAAATTGGGTTAGATATTTACATATTAGGGGGATGGGTAAAGTAAAGCGGGCCTGCATGCAAAATGTGTTAGGTACAATTCTTCTGTATATTATGAAGTAAGAATTGTTTTCTGACTTCAAACTGTCCAAACACTTTACCCCCCCCCCCTTATTTGCGAATATATAGCCCAAATTATATATTCCTCATCTATTTTGTCACTTGTCTTTGTTTTGTTTCGTGCTAATCTGAAAGAAACTAACGAAGAAACCAGTTTGTTCTCAAGTTTTACAAGGCGTAAACTTGAGTGAGTGGCGTAAAATACACAAGAACCAAAATTACTTCTCCCTACGGAAAATGAAAAAAAAATTCAAATAAAATTCTCAAATTTGGAAAGCCTTATTTTCTGGGGGGGGGGGGGGTATTTTCCGTGGGGGTATTTTCCGGCCACCGTTATTGTCATCCTTGGAAGCATGTTCATGGGACCTTTCTACTATTTTGGAAAGTTAATATTCAGAAATTTTAATCTCCAATGCCAAAGGAGGGGCCAGTGGAGGCAAGAAAAGTCACAGAAGGGAGGTTCATCATTTTCTACCCTTAAAAATACTAGAACATTCCAGGCTGGAAGAAACTGTTTAGACCTAATGAATAACTGGGGACACATTTCCTACATATTTGAAGGCAAATAAGCCGAATGGCCCAAGTAAATCATGCTAAGATGTCGCACAAGCAGAAAAAAAATGCGTACTAGCTAATTTTTAGTTTTGTTTTCATTTTGATGACTAAAAGTATTTACTAGCTTTCTGACGCCAATGCGCGTGTCGCGGCGAAAGCCGCGACACGCGCACTTTTTTTGCAAAATCTAGTAAAACGGAAGCCAATCTAGTAAATTTTTCTCCCAAAACTAGTAAATCCCAAATGGCCCTAATGGCAACACTGGCCGAAATAAATTAATTACGATTGTTCAAACAAAGCTAGTTCAAAAATAGTAGGAGAAGTTAATGAGGCTGACTTCTTTGGCATATTCGAAGATGAAACATCCGCTGTCAGCCCTGACGAGTGTTTAGCTGTAGGTGTAGGGTACATTGATAGAGAGAGAGCCGCTAAAGAGCGTTTACTCGTCATTGTAGATTCTGAGTCCAAGAAAGGAGCTAATATAGCAGAAGATATTCTACGGGTTTTTCAAAAGGCTCGTATCAATGAAGAAAAACTGGCATTCCAATGGTACGATTTTAAAAGTAACATGAGTGGGCACTTCGATGGAACATAAGTTCACATTTCCAAGAAGTTAGGAATAAATATTCAATACCTAAAATACCTAGTCCACAGAAGGAACATTGTCGTTCCTTTTGCAGATATTTGCAAGAGACTTTTGCAGAGATTTGCAAAAGCACTAGAAGCATCATTGAGTTTGCCGAGTTGTTCTCTCTAGCGAAAAAGAAGAGTTTACAGAGCATTCACTTTTGCAGTGACATTGGCCGAATGTGAACGAATATTTAGCAAGATGAAAATCGTCAAGAACAGATCGAGGTCAACTATGGGAGACGATCGACTTGACCATCTCTAGCTTATGGTGTCAGAAATTGACATACTGGAAAAAATTGACCCCAACCTACTTGTAGAGAAGTGGAAAGTTGAAAAGCCGCACAGCTTTAAAGTTTAGCTTATTTTCTTTGCTTTGAATTTGCTTTTATACCTGAATTTTTCTCTACAATCTATTACAATCTTCTGCAATTATAAACATTATTTTAATACCTAAGAAACGAAGTAAAAATATGTCGGTTGTCGTCAGCACCTACCCAAATTCGTCAGCACATTTTGGACATCCCCTCCCCCCTCCAAAGATAAAAGGCTAGTGACGTCCCTGTTATTGTGTAGGTCAATCCCCCACAATTATGCAATTTGCCCATTATGCTTAAAAACTAAATATTGGTTTAAAATTAAATCAAAGCAAACTGCGTGTATGGTGGTTGCCAAGAAGATTTCTCACCAATATCCCAAGAACGATTGAGGGTATTAAGGTCAAATTTTCGGGGCTACTTCTATTGATACTTCTGCTCTTAAAATTTCACCACCTCAAAAGAGTGTATGTGTATCCAGGCTGTCAAAGAGCATAGGTAGAATTTTTGGGAATGGTATTAAGTTTAATTTTTTCAGGTCAACTAGAGAAGGCATTAAACTAAATTTAAGACTACCATCTGTATCAAGGTTTTGAAAAAGGTGTATGTTGATAAAAATTGTTGAAAAGTTTCTCCTGTATTCAAATAACAGGCCAAACTCTAAATTCTTAAAGAAAGCACCGAAAAGATTTAAACTATTACTTCCTTTTTTTCTGAAAAAGACTATGTCAATATAAAACGAACGGAAATTAATTAGAAAAACCTTTTCGCAAATAAGTTTTTCAAAGAAACGTAAGGAACTCCATTGAACCAAAAATGAGCAAAAATAGAATCAAATAATCTACCGAGCTTAAAACTACCACATATCAGCATCAATAAATAAATGAAACCCGAAACGAACAGAAATTATAGTAAAAAACCGATTCAAACTCAAAACCAGCAGAAATTAAGATGAGTAAGGCACACAACCCCTATGCCTTCTCAATGCCAGAACATAATTTGCACTTTACTTTTCAAGCTCTTATCAAAAATTCCTTTAGTTTTTTCGTTACTTCATTTTACTGTTAAGGGTAACCTAAAATTGTTACCATTCTTGAATCAGCTTGAAATAGAAATTCCTATTAATCAGATAGAAAATTTCTTCCTGAAAGTAATTTTTTAATTTCAGTTAGTAAAATCACTTTTTACAGATCCAGTTACCGCTGAAACTAGGAATACGAAATTATCGTCTCAAATGTCGACTCGCGAAACCGAAGCTCAAGGAAAAGCTCTGTGAAAATTTAGAAAAGGATATAGAGAAAATTAGGATCGCTTTTCAGTGGAGTCAAATCGCGAAAATGTAGGGGTAGATGTATTGTTCAAGGTCTTAGGGAGTTATTCCATTTTTAATTTCTTTCGGTGAAAATACAAAAAAAATACCACTTTTCAATGACGATACCCAACGACAGTATTTTCAGAATCCAGGAGAAGGAAAAAAAAAATCTTCGGCTGACGGTGGGGATCTTGGAGAGACAATGTCCCCACATGCATCCAATTAACGTCACTGTTGTCATATTTTCCTAAATGGCCTCACAGCGTTAATACGCTTTCAAACACTCGCAGCGGGAAGTATATGGGGATTCAGGCTTGAGTCAACCCCAAAATACTACTTAGGGCGAGGGTGTCCCCAAAAAAGTGCTATGGGGTTCAATATCCATAACTACTCACTCCTACTTCAGTGTATTGAGTTGATCTCAATATGACGACCACTCCCCCGTCCGAAAAACCGACCCAGGCGGGAAACTCCTGTGACGAAAGTGACGAAGATCGAAAAGTCATAAAATGAGTGCTAGAATAGAAACTTTTCTTTAAAATAGTTTTGAAGTTGGGAATCGTGCCACTACCTGAACATTGTTTAGGGAACAGCAACACATTTAATTAACTGGATGATCATTTTAACTACTGATTTTGAGATTCATGGTAAATTTATGGTAAAATCATGGTAAATTTATGGTGCTTTTCAGTACAAATTTACGACACAAAAGCTCTTTTTTTAAACTAGCTAAACACATTTGGGAGGGGGAGGATAACCACATTGTGGTGCCTCGTTAAGTAGGGTTTTCTGCTCTCTCTTCTCCTGGAATAGTTTTCCCCTCTTTTCAACAAAAGCTGAAATAGTGCCTCTACTAAGTAGCCCACACTATTTGTTATCCCCATCAAAGGGTGGTACCGAGGCTTTTGATTCTGGGGAGAGTCTGACCCTATACAGGGAGGAGGTGCTTTATGGGTTTTAAACTGGAATTATAAAATTGCAAAATACTGAAAATTATTCCATATTTTGTATTATGATGGTAATGAACCATCATAATATTATGATTGTCGATACTGAAGAGTGCCATAAAAATGTATTTATAGGAATTTCAAATAAATACCCCAAAACCCGTAAAAAATGGCGTCTTATTGAAACAAACACAACAACATTGGAATTGCCTTTGCTGAAAACCTATAGCCCCCGAAAACCTATAGCCCCCGGGCTTGAACAAAAAGAAAGATCACTTTTCTGCACTATGGAATGGAACCTAAAGCCTAGAGTTATGGAATTGAATTATGGAATTGAACATAAAGCCTAGAACTATGAATACGGATTTAACTAGGAGAGTATGAACTTTTTTAGAACAAATCTGGAGAGATCATACAGAACCACCAGCAATAGTTATATTATGAAAATAGTTGACTGGAGCACGATCGTAAAACTAAACTAAAGCTTAAACTTAAGTAAAGGTTAAAGTAAAGCTTAATCTATCATAAATAAATATATACCTTAAAGTATGATTATCTCAGGTAAATTAAAGTTAAATATTGCGGATCTAGTACCTGAGTGATAATCAAGTCCTTTCTGGTTAATTTAGAAAACGATGATTTTTTTTTCAGAATAAACCTAGATAGAGGAAGTGGAACACCAGCAATAGCCATATTGATTTAAGGAGCCTTATTTATATAAGTAAAAAGGCACTTGATGAATAATGCCAAGAAGCCTAATATTTGGGCTTCTATGGTACATTTTGGACACGCAATAATATTCATAACAGAAAAACATTATAAACATGCTTAGAGATGTAGCATGGGTTCAAAAAAACAAAATAAAATACGCATCCCCAAACTACTTGAGGGATAGGCAAAAACAAACAAAGACAAATGAAAGGCATAATGAGTCGTAGCATATCAGGCGGAGGGTGGCACTGATGCGTCCTCTTTTTTCCCCGTTTTCTCTTTCTTCACCGTTAGCGTTGAATTTGAATATCATAGAGATCTGTTTAAGGGC